>NW_015387329.1:646563-670459 GCF_001527695.2 Protobothrops mucrosquamatus
GTCTTTTCCGGCGCTTCATCTCTCTCAGCTCCTCGGTAAACCAGGGAGCCAATTGAGATCTGCGCCGGGTCAGAGGCCGCAAAGGCACGACTCGGTCCAATGCTGCGGCAGCGGCCGTCTCCCAGGCCGCCGCCAGATTTTCAACCGAATCGTGAACTAGGTCCTCAGGATATGGCCCAAGCTCCGTCAGGAACCTCTCAGGGTCCATCAGGCGCCTGGGGCGGAACCATCTAAGCGGTTCCTCCTCCCTGCGGCGGGGGGGAGCAGTCCGGAAGTCCATCCTGAGGAGTGAATGATCTGACCATGACAGGGGTTCAACAACTACCTCCCCCATTTCCAGATCATTCTGCCACTGGCCAGAGACAAAAATTAGATCTAGTGTATGTCCCCCCGTGTGAGTTGGGGCATGAACTAATTGGGTCAAATCCAAGGCCGTCATGGAGGCCAAGAACTCCCGAGCCGTCGCCGAAGTTTCTTCATACTGATTATGACTAAGGTAAGGGAGGAAGCATAATAGATAAAAGTTATAATGTTAAATGTAACCTGCTTAGATTTTGCCAAGAGTAACATAAAAATCAATGAAGATGTGTAAGTAGAGGCTGCTAAGAAACTGCTATTTAGAGGTTTGTTGCAGGAAGGCAGAACTAACAAAGGATGAGACCAAAGGGACTCAGCAAGGAAATTAGTGGTAGAGACTTTCAGACATGGTGGTGCTCTTTCAAGGGGTAAAGACTAGGGGAAAAAACTCAAAAGAATTTTGCGGATGTAAAATCAAGTGAGCTGTAAGACAGAAAACAGAGGAGGAGGAGGAGGAGGAGGAGGAGGAGGAGGAGGAGGAGGAGAAAAAGAAAGAAAGAAAGAAAGAAAGAAAGAAAGAAAGAAAGAAAGAAAGAAAGAAAGAAAGAAAGAAAGAAAGAGAAAGAAAGAAAGAGAAAGAAGGAAGGAAGGAAGGAAGGAAGGAAGGAAGGAAGGAAGGAAGGAAGGAAGGAAGGAAGGAAGGAAGGAAGGAAGGAAGGTGGTGAGGTGTGAGAGATGTGGGGCAATTTGAGAGGGATCTAAAAGAGAGGCCGAGGACATCACCAATGAAGAAAGCACTGGCAGATTGTCTGGAAGAAAATCAAGGCTAAAAAAAAGAAGAAGAAGATGGGATCAGATGGACCATGATGCATCCTTGAAGGAGAGGTGAGGCAGGGGGATAGAATCAGAGCAAGACATTTCCCTCTTAAATGTTAGATTGCCTTATAAAAGAAGAAGAAAAAAAGAATCTGCACACAAAAGAAGGAAGAAAAAAAAAATCCCATCAAGTGAACCAGGAGAGGAAAAATGGTATATATAAAAAAAAAATCGTCAGAACCTGAGCTCCTGTATTGTTTGGAAAAATAAGCTAATGCACAGACCTGGAACTATGGTTTCTATATTTTTGAATGTTATCTTTCACAAAAGAAAAAAAAATAAGATTAAATAACAGGGAACTGTAGCTCACTAAACAGACTTTATGCTGTCAAAGCCCTTCTTTAAATTATAAAAAATTGTCTGCCTTATTTTATCCAGAGCCTAGATAACATATACTTGAACATGCTACATCCAGAAAATGTCATTTTTTAAAATAGGCTTCTGATTTACTACTGGACTGAAGCACCACTTGGTATTTCAGCCGCTGGAGATAAACAGAGGAGAGTCCATGTTGGGATATTATAACCATTATAATATTTCTAACCTAAGTGAGAATCAGTTGGAAATCCAGTAACTAGAAGCAAATCTATAGTCATACAGCTATTTGACAGCATTAAGCTCAGAAAACCTGCTGATCTTTTTATTTTCTCCAACATAGTGATTAATGATTAAGAGCAAAAGCACCTCAGGACTTCTATTTAATGAGTAATTTACAGGTCAGAACTCTTCAAGTGTTGCAAAAATCAGAAGAGAGCAAAGTTGGGGAGGATGTGAGAAAAGAGAATATCTGTGTGGATTATAATTTAGGACGGACAATAGATAATTCTGGATCTGAAGGAAGATCTGACTGATAGTCTGCAATTTTGTGAGAATTTCTATGTTCTAATATTATTGAACAATACCAGCTATATAATAACTATCCACAACCTAAGTTGTACTCATGAAATGATAAAAGTTGGACTTTTAGAGGTTTTTTTTAAATTCATGTTTATCCTCTGATGGAACTGAAATCTTCCACATAAGAGAATTCTAAGAACAATTTAGAATATTTACAGGAAGGATAGCAAGAAGAGAAAAAGCAAGAAGAAATCCTATTGCTTCAATAGAGGCATCTACTTGAATGATATCAGATGTAGCTGTTGTGTGAATGGACTGAGATGCTTTTCATTTCCACTAAACACTGAGTTTAGTTTACTATAATGATTAATGACTTATGAGTGTTGTTACTTGAGATTTTTTTTGCTATCAGTTATAGCTTTTATTGCCCATTTAGGATTTGACATGAATATTTCTTGTGCTCCTGTTTTCAGCCCAAATTTTTTATGAGAAATAAAAACAATGAAATCTACAAGGCAGCAAAAGCTGATCTAAGTCTCTGAATGGGGCTTTCATATCAATGAAATTAGATTTATAATCCGAGTGCTACAGTTTGATCTCTTTCTGGATGCAGGAGAGCCTGCATGTTTCTTAATTTCTTAATTTCTTGATTTCACTTTTCTTGACCCAACTAGCCATGAAGGCTAATGATCTTGGTTCAGCATTTCTTCCACGGCATATTTTGCAGATCCAAGGCAGAAATAAAGTTTTAAATGCAGATTTTCCAATTCCTATTGCTTAGCTTGCTTTTTCTGTTGTGTGTAACTATTGCTACTAGAAAAGGCAAAGGCTGGATTTTGTATTGTCCATAATTCCTCTTGTGGTATTACCAGATTTCACTTTAGAGCTACTTGAAAGATGACAAAAGCCCCACTCAACAGTTGAAGGCATCTCTTGTGCCTTCCATTATGGCATGTCCCAATGTCTTCCTTATTTAACATTGAGTTTCTTGTCCTAACACTAGCCAATATCCGGAACAATGGCAAGTGCCCAGAGCAATTAAATTCTTCACGTGGATCAGTGGGAGTCTCAGTTCATATCATCTGGGATCAGAACCAATATCAAATAATGGCTTTACCAAAAAGATGGTGATATAGTCTATTTCCCTTGACATGCTGCTGCTTTCATTGATTTATTGTCAGGACAATGTTTATAAAGTGAAATTGGTTAACACTTTCTGCCATTTTTGCAGTCCTTACCTTAGATCTGCAAGGTCTAAATCTGATTGATTCAACAAGCACTGCTATTTATTGAGATTCAATTTATTTTAGTATATTTTTCTGCAATACTGATTAGATAGTGTAAGGCAGGTGGTGTGTGTGTTTGTGTATGTACATATATGCACACAAACACAGAAGCACATAAATGTGTGTGTATGTGTATAGATTTAGATGTAAATATTCATTTTCATTTCTACCTTGCAATTTGTTTATTGTTTCCAAATTTTTATCGTGGTTATGCTACAAATTTTCTTAATTCTGATTAACATCTATGGTTTGTGAAGAAGACATTAACCTGGCAGTGTGTGTATTATATTCCAGGTCCAAAAATCTCTATTGTTTTTGTCCAAGCATACCTTTAAAAAACATCCATAGTTTGGCTTGAGGTGATCTATGATTTAGTCCCTGTTGACCATTAACTCAATTAGGACTGGGAAAGCATTTGTGTCCTACATCTCAAGTGATTTATGATATTTAAAAAAAATTAGCAGTGCCTTAATTGAGTCTGATACTGCTGGAATGCAGTTCTGTCCCTTTCCCTCCCCTTATTTTCTTCCAGTGTGAGATTAGCTGGAGATTCTCAAGTCCATATAAGTATAATTGGACAATCACTTTTTGTTCATCTGGTCTTCATCTCACTCTTGATTTAGTGTGACAATGGTTTCTTGAGAAGCAAACTCAATGTGGATTAGGACAGAATTAAGAGATAGTTAATTACTCAAAGGAAATGCGTTTTAAGACATCCCAAACCTAGTTTTCCTTGTGTGACTGAAATGTATCAGTTCTAGCTACATTCAGTTGCTATTAACACAGTTGAATACAACTTCAGATAAGTTACTATGTATACAGGTGATGAGAAGCAACATTACTTAATTTTGAGGTACCACCTCAATCCAGATCATAACACTATCAGCATGGCTTGATGTGAAACACTTACTTGCTCCTGTCAACAACTTGAATCAAAATATTGGAGCAGATCTGAGTCACTTTGGATAGTGAGATGAGTGGCATATTAATTTAATAATAAAAATAAATTAAAAATTGGCCAGCACAGGAGACCCTTTATGTACCTGCACTGTGAAGCAATGCATCCATTCTGCTCCAATGCTTTGAAATTGAGCACTGGTTTGAAATGGGGTGCATTCAGTGCAACTTTGTTAAATGAACATGTCACTTGAAGCTTTACCTATAATGTGCAGTATAGATCAGGGCAATATATATATATACCAGTGTAACGTGATAGTGAAAGGTGAACTAGAATTAGCGAGATACAGATTTTTGTCTGAATGTATATCACAGAATTATTATGGGAAAAATAGTAGCAGTGCTGCATACACTACTATGAGCTCTTGTATGAAAGATGACATAAATCTAAAGAATAAATGCAGCCTGAGATGTAGATCTATCTTGTACACCAGATGACCTGGAAGATTTTGCTCACAGTCACTCATACCTTGGTCTTTTCCCATTTGGATTTCTGCAGTGCCATGTATATTGAATTGTCCTTAAAGATCATCCAGAAGTTACAACTGATCCAGTCAGTGTTGGTTACCCCTAGATTCATTTTGTTCTAAGTGTAATTCAGAATACTGATTACCACCTTTAAAGCTACGCACAGCAAGAAACCAGGTTGTCTATGGGACCACCTCTCCCTGAAGGTATCTGCCCATCCCACCAGAGCAGATAGGGTATGTACAGTCCAGGTCTCTTCCCCTAGGTATTCACTTTGAAGGTCCTCAGAAGTACATCTTCTCTGCCACCGCCCCTGTAGAACATCCCAACATGCCCATACCCTTTTATCCTTCTAGAGAGCACTTAAGGCCTGGTTCTTCTCCTAGGTGCTGGGGTAGAGTAAGTTCAAAGTGATGTGAGAATGAGGAGTACATAAGAAAATACAATCAAAGCATAGGGTTTTTCTGATTTTCTTAAAGTTTTTGTTTATTTTTATTTTTTTTATGATTACATATATTGTTTTATTGATGGTAGGGAATCCAAAGTTGATTTAAGATGAGTGGCTATACTCCCAGAATATAAAGTCAATCAGTTAATCAAATAAAAAAATATGATATGATAAAATGAGCTAAAATAGCTATTACTAAGTGTTTTGGCATATTTGTGCATAAGCAGAGTTGAAGGGATGCCTAAGGTGAAGTAGTAAAGTGTGTATTATAGATTCCTTGATGATAATTAAATGGTTGATGATAGATCAGCTACCAACTTGTGAACAGAGCAGAGTTTAGGAAGCATTGGGAAATTATTGTGGGTAATTATTGTGGGCGGTTTTCAGTTCAGTGTGCGCTCAGCATATTCCCAATCAATGTCTATATTCAGATTGGAACAAGCACACACTTCATATAGTACAGCCAGCGAAAATATAGCTTAATGTTTATTTATTAAACATGAGCAAACGTGAAAAGCAGTCAAGTGTCAAAACAGGGTAAAAGGCAGGGAAAAGCAGGCAGAACGATTTGAGCAACAGGAAATAATTTACATTGTTTTTATGTCTCTGTCTTTTAAAGCCACTGGAAAAAACACTACAGGTCTTATCATGTATAGCCCCAAAGGGAATTGCTTTTGATTATTTTAGCATTATTCTTTTTATCCACATAACTCTAGGAAAATAGAGATGAAAAATAGGATACCAGGCAATCCTTTCTCAATTCTCCATCATTAAAGAAACAGCTTCTTGGATGAGAATGACATTCCCCAAAGAAATTTTCTACAATAAGAACTTGCTTATTGGACTGAAAGGAGGCTATGAGACAAGATCAGAGACCACTGATGGTGCCTAAGGAGCAAGTAGCACAACTTCAAACAGTGTTTTGAAGTCTTCTGTAGCCTTTGAAAAAAATGAGCTGTATTTGAAGCAGGAAGAGAACTTTAAGCTGAGGAACTTTGCTGCATAGTATCTGTTCCTTGTGGGAAGTAAGTTTTAGAGGGACTATCAATAGAATTTGGTGTAGAGGAATAACAGATAAGTGCTGACTTAGCTAAGACTGGATGCTTTAGGAGTGAAAAAGTGCAACAGAGTTTATGTCATTTAAGAACACTAGATTTAAATAATTTCACTTGACAATTTGAAAAGCTACATTTTTTACTGGATGTACAATATAGAATTTATTAAAAATAAACTATTTTTTCCCTCATCTTATGACTATGCTGTTGATGGTCATACCAATTCTATGTCTGTGCAACAGGAACCAGAGTAATGAATATACCTGAACATGCAGTGGAATAGATGAGATGCAGACCAGATATTTGTTTTTGTTCCCTGAGGAATATATGAATCTGAGAATGAAAATTATTTAGACAATTGTTGTTCTAAGAAAAGGGGTATGATAAAGTAAATAGGATTGAATTATGGGATGTTTTGCATAAAGTATGGAGTTGAAAGTTTGTTATTAAATGAAATAAAAATACTATAGGGCGGGAGAAAAGCATTTGTAAGAATAAATTGTATGATTGAATAGTTTAATATTGTTCTAGAACTAAGGCAAGGGTGTGTGATATGTTCTTGTTTTTTAATGTATTTATAGAGTTTAGAGTTATCAAGACATGCTTCTAATATTAGAAGTGTGTTGATTACAAATGTGAATATATGCTACTTTTGTTTACAAATGAAGTTGTGCTTTTGGATATACTATATTTTAAATAAATTGCTTGATGCAATTAAGAGTACAGATCTGAAAATTAATGTCTCAAAGTCCAAGGTGGTTGCAAGTGAAAAGGGAAATAGAGTGATTTATTTCAATTTATATATAAGTTGAGAAATAACTTGAAGAAGCAGCTGTATTTATTTATCTTCATAGAAAGCTCATTAGGCAGGAAAAATGTACAAGGAAAATTTAAGATTGACAAAGGCTAGCAGATGCGTCGAATATAACATGTATAGTTGTTGTGAGGAATGAATGTTTTTGCAAGAAGTAAAATGGCTGAGTCTGCTTCAGCAAAGAAAATATACACTGTGAAGGAAAAGTGAATGAGATGACAGGAAGAAGAAATTGGATGGATTGAAGTGATGAGATATTAAAAAAAGAGAGAGGCAAGAAATTTAACAAACAAAAGATAATATATGAATTAGTATATGGATGTGGTAGAAACAGCCATTGATTGCAAATTTGGAAAAGTATGGAAAAATATAGCAATAGCACTTATAATTATATACCACCCCACAGTGTTTTACAGTCCTCTCTAAGCAATTTACAGAGTCAGCATATTGTCTCTCCCCCCAACAATCTGGGTCCTCATTTTATTGACCTTGGAAGGATGGAAGGCTGAGTCATCCTTGATCCGGTTATATAATGAATAGTACTGATGTAAACTGGATTTAGTTATATTTCTTTATCTTAATTTCTTTGATTTATTATTTCTTACTCCTTTTCTGCAGTCTAAGTAGTGCTGCTTACCTGGAAGAGAATAATTTGATGGAGAAGTACCTATCAAAGTGTGATTATGACTAATGCAGCATTATATAAATGACAGATCTCTATGTAGAATTATTGGTAGTAATACCTAATATTATAAAATGTGCAAGAAGTTGCACAGACTCAAACTGCAATCTTTCAAAAAGAGAAGCTAAATTAGTCCTGTTTGTTCATCAAAGGCAAATATAGATTAATTAGTTGTTTACAATTTTAAAAAATGTCTATAGGATTAAAAAAAACTATTGGCATGATGTCTAATTTTATAAACTTTCTTTAAAACAGCTCTGGGAAATTTTTCAAAGTTTATGTTGAAAAATATAGTTTATGTTTTTTTCATTCTGTTGAATTCTATGGAACATTTATATCTGTATATGCTATATTTATATAGTAGGACTAGTTCTAATATTAAGATATAAATGTTCCATAGAACTCAACAGAATGAAAAAAGCCAACATAAACTATGAAAAATTTTCCAGAGCTGTTTTCACTAAGCAGACTTCAGTGGCCTCTTCAAACAATTTTTGACTGGTAACCACATATCCTCAATTATTCTTTGTGAGTTTCTGGCCATCCACCTCTGCAGAAAGATAGAAAATTGTACAAGTTGGCTCAGTGCCCTTGTCACAGACATACAATTCTTAAATATGATTGGGGACTGTGGCATTGTCAAAGGAATATTGAAATAAATGTCAACCAACTGTTTATGCAGAGAATAGAGAGTAGGGACTATAGTGTTTTGTGCTTCAGAAAAGAAAATGTTCTGGTCCTGCTTATTTATTTTTATTTATTTATTAGATTTAAAGACACTCAGCTTACTCATAGAGTGACTCTTTCCTTATAGATCTCAAAAAAACAAACCCAACCCTTTTCTTGATTCAAGATTGGCATCTGTTATGCTGTATTGAAGAAGACTGTTATGCTATATTGAGAGCCCATTGGACTGCATGAAAATCAAATCAGTCAATCCTAAAAGAAATCAACCCTGACCGTTGCTTGGAAGGACAGATACTGAAGCTGAAGCTCAAAGACTTTGACCATCAAATGAGAAGAGAGGACTCCTTGGAAAAGACCCTGAGGTTGGGAAAGACTGAAGGCAAAAGGAGAAGGGGACAGCAGAGGATGAGATGGTCAGATGAATTTGGGCAAACTCTGGGAGACAGTAGAGGGCAGGAGAGCCTGGAGTGCTGTGGTCCATGGCATCATGAGGGGTCAGATATAATTTAGTGGCTGAACAACAACCACCTAGTATGTGGGAATGACCTTGGGAGACAGAGGAAAGAGCCACAGACAAGAAAATAGTTGGATAAGAGACAGCTTAGCCTGCAGAAAGAATGGGTGTGGAACATATCTCAGAAGGTATCCTTCCTAGTTTCTTGAATTATAAAGGCAATGAGGGAAAAATGTGCTTTTGCACTTGCAAGATTGGTATCAGCCTTGTAAGGTGGTCCAGACAGGAAGCACACCCTGATGAACTAATTCATTGTAAGATTACATTACCAGAATCTTGCAAGTCTGAAACTACATTTTAACCTCATCAGTTTTACAGCCCAAGAAACTGGGAAGGGTCCCTTTTTGAGACATCTGCCACACCCACATTTCTGGTGTGGGCTAAGCTGCCTCTTTTCCAACCATTCACCTGGATATAGCTCCTCCCCCATCTCTCAAGATTAATCTCACAGCATCAGCATTCATGGATCACTTCCAATGAGTAGCTTTAATTGTTAAACATTACATTGGTATGCATTTTTAGTAATCAGGTTAATCTGATTTTAAGTCTCAGTCAAGCTCCATAAAAGGAATGAAACATGTCAAAGGAAGTCCAACCCTTACTTGCATTACAATCAATGCCTTCTCAATTGACAAAGAGCCAGTTTGGCATAGTGGTTAAAGCACCAGGCTTGAAAGCAGGAGATCATGAGTTCACCATGACCATCTTAGCCATGAAAGCCAGCTGGGTGACCTTTGGCCAGCCACTCTCTCAGCCCAACTCACCTTACAAGATGGTTGTTGTGGGGAAAATAGTAGGAGAAAAGTGTGTTAGATATGTTGTCTGCCTTAGTTATTTGTAAAAATAATAAAGATGAGATACAAATAAATAAAATTGAAGTTGAATATTCAACATGAAGATGGATATTCTGAATTTCAAATAATTTTGCTTGACATCCTACTTCTCAGAAAGTTGACACAGCTGATGAATCCACTAGCTTAGCCTAAGTCTACATTGCTTAGTTCAGTGGGTCACAATGACATTCATATTTGCATTTGAGAGCTGCTAGGATCCTACTGGCATGGTCTTTAATTATTAGCTCATTAATAAAGAGCTAATAGGCAGTTTAAATTCCATTTTTGTTGTCATGATCCATTTCTTCATATAAATCTAGCACCAAAACTCTTCCCTGATCACTCTTCCAGTTAATAGTGTGCAGTTTTCCTCCTCCTTTGGACCCCTGATACCTTGCTGATCTTTTCATAGTGGTTTGATTTCAGTAAGTCTGAATCTTGCCTGAAGCTCCTATTGAAAATGGACCTGTAACATGTATGGTGTTAAATGAATTTATTGGCCAGCTGGCAGTTCAATAACAAGAAAAGTTTTTCTTCTTCTTGTGAACTGCAGTAACACAGCACAAGGGATATACAGTATCTCTGCAATCACTTGCTAGTGATTTTTATAGCTTTCTAGCCAGTCTTATATAGACTAGTCTGAAATAAATTCCTTGTTAATCAGTAAGTAGCCTTCCCCCTCAACCTTTCTTCCTACAAACTGCCATTTGGTTTGAGGTTCCTCCTGTGGTCCTTGATAGGTTAAGAGGAGCAAAATCAGATATAAATTTCATCGCAGTTTGATTGTATTCTAATAGCTTTTGATTACTAATAAGTCTGCCTCCTGACTTATATGAGCTGCAGATGAATCCTGAAAATGTCCCAAGTCTTCAAAAAGTGCCTTGTCAATTGCTTCCTTTTAATCTAAAATCAATTAGACTGTAAGTGAATGATAAAATTGTTATGTATTTTAATAAGCTGTAAGATAGTCACACATTTCAGTGTAAGGGACTCGTGTGAATTTCCCCTCAAGCTGATGGCCACATTCAGAAAAATAATAGCTTTTCAATTTCCTTAGCAACTGAAGGTTTGACCCTTCCATGATCAACTGCAAAAAGCTTTGAGGACAAGCAAAAAAGTCGGTTCACATTACTGCTGCTGTTGTCATTGTTATACTGGAAAGCTATGACTATAGTTTATGCTCTGCTTCCAAATTTAATATCAAAGCTACCAGTTTATTTCATGTCTTTTCTATGCAATGCTAAGCTCAACAGATGATTTCTTTTAAAAAAAAAATAAAAAATCCAATGTTGAAATGGTTGAAAAAGGGCACTTTGAATCTATATAGGACAAGATATCAACACTTCTTATTAGAATTGTGCAATTTGACAAGAGGCAAAGTTGTTACTGTAGCCACTTCACGTGGATTTAGTTCCTGGTGGCCACTTGAGTTGCTTCTGCAGGCTGAAGATGTCGGGAAAAGTGCACTTAATATTATGTCATTTGTGTGTGTGGGGGGGGGGTACTGCTCATTTTTCTGAAGAGTCCTCAAAAGGTTTTGCTCAGTTAGCCTAATTATTCTTCAGGATGATATTTTCTTAAGAAGCTTATAATGTCCTATTTACCTGGCTCAGCGAGGACAATTCTGCTGTAGTTTGTGGGTTGGCTATTGAAGAGGGTGCAGCAATTCAATTTAGCCCAAGCTGATAGCAAAGAAGTTTGCCTTCCAGAGTAATGAATCCTTTCAGATTGTTCTCCCCTCCCTTTCCATACAAAACGACTATGTGATGTCATGTGCAGATTATTCCCCACAAAATGAATCATGCTGGAACCAGCAGGTTTCAATTAATGGAGCAATAAATGCTTGGTGAAACCAATAACCTGGATAACAAACACAATCCTTTTAGTTGGATTTCTTTCTTGTTTAATACCCTGCCTTGCATTGCTGATCTCAAGGCACGACTAGGGAAAAACAGGCAGTTCTGTAAAATCACCTCTTATTTCACCTCTTATTGTGTGTGTGTGTGTGTGTGTGTGTGTGTGTGTAAAATAAAAGGTTAAAAACATGCTAAAACGGAATAAATAAATATTGGAATTTAAATTAGTTTGGACTAAACTTAAAAAAAGTGTTTTTTTTGTGAGGAGGATAATAAATAGATTTGCTTTATAGCTTAGACCAAAATCCCAGGAAAACTAACCTCTATAAACATACAGGTAGTCCTCGACTTACGACCACAACTGAGCCCAAAATTTATGTTGCTAAGTAAGAAATTTGTTAAGTGACTTTTGCCCCATTTTACAACTTTTCTTGCCACAGTTGCTAAGTGAATCCCTGCAGTTGTTAAATTAGTAGCCCCATTGTTAAGTGAATCTGGCTCTTGCTTGTCAGAAGGTCCCAAAAGGTGATCACATGACCCCAAGACACCACAACCATCATGAACCAATTGCCAAGCGTCCTAATTTTGATCACATAACCAAGGGGATGCTGAAAAATGGTCATAAGTCACATTTTTCAGTGCCGTTGTAACTTTGAACGGTCACTAAAAATGAACGGTTGTAAGTTGAGGACTACCTGTGCTTTTAACAATCCCTGTCTACTAATTCTATGATTTGAGCTTTAGCTACAATCCCTTACAGAACTACATCAATCTAAATCCCATTTTATTCAGTAGTCCTCTTTAGGACAGTCTTGTGCTTTTAACTTTTTAAAAGTTCTGCTTTTTGATATTTTTGCACGGGACGGCTCTGTAAGATTTTCAGTATAAATGGAACAAACTTGGTTTCAAGCTCATTAGGCTTGTTGTGGGTGAGGGCCACCCTTCTTTTTAATGATGTGCCATGAGCTATATATATACTGCTCACAAAAATAAAGGGAACGCAAACTCCTTCAGTTCCATGGTAAAACGTTCCCTTTATTTTTTTGAGCAGTATATATATATATATATATATTTAAAAAATAGGCATGGCCATAACAAAATCAAAATTGATCTGATTCAGTTCAGTTTGCGTCTTTTCCTGCCATCTTCAAAATTACAGTTCAGCAGCAATATGCAAGACAGATTCTACTCTGCCTAGAGTCAAATAAAAGTGATGTGTGGCTATACAAATTGAATGAATGAATGAATCAATCAATGAATGAATCAATGAATGAATCAATGAATTGCTTAGGAATCTGCTTTCTAGATTATAGGGGGGGGCTACCATTTGTATACAATATTTTCCAGGACTGAGACAATTCCAGGAAAGTACTCAATTCTGTAAAACTAACCCAATTTAAACCTTTAGATATGGTCCTTATCCTTACTGAAAATAAACAGTTTCTTTCCAATGATCATTCTTCATATCGCTTCCTTCTTTTTTTGACTTCATCCCACTCACCACAATGCTTGATCTCATTTTAAGTGGCCTTAAAGCTCTAATGAGTCACAAGGAAGATGACATTTTCATCCATGTATTTATGTAAAAGAATAAGTACTCAAGAGTAAGCTTAGAAATGGTTATGAGATACTATGAAACAAGTATAAAAATTTTGATTCGTTCTTTATGGCATATATGACATTTATGAGAATCCTTCTTCCTGTAAAATTTCTGTGACATTTTGAGGAAACTGCAATGAATATAGGAATCAAGTTTTATTAATCTTTTTAATGCCTCAATAATAATCAATAGTGCATTGTTTCTGAGCATTTAACTCTTAAGTTGAGCAAAACATTTCCTTCAGCAATGTGAAAACTTGTTTTCAGTCATCTGAAATATCTTACTTCTGTTTCAGTCTATTCCACTTTCTGAAAGCTGTTCCTAAATTCTTTGTGGCCTATATTTGTAATGTTAACAATAAAACAATAATCAGAAATGAACAGGACCAAATTTTACTATTATTTGCTGTCCCATTTTCTTTTGCCATGTTTGTATCATCTGCATATAGGTAGTCCTCGACTTACGACCACAATTGAGCCCATAATTTCTGTTGCTAAGTGAGACATTTGTTAAGTGAGTTTTGCCTCATGTAATGACCTTTCTTACCACAGCTGTTAAGTGAATCGCAGCAGTTGTTAAATGAGCCACATGGTGGTTAAGTGTATCTGGATTCCCCATTGTCTTAGCTTGTCAGAAGGTGGCAAAAGGGGACCACACAACCCCAGGACACCACAACTGTCATAAATACAAGTCAGTCACCATGCATCTGAATTTTGATCACATGACCATGGGGATGCTGCAACAGTAGTAAGTGAAAAATGGTCATAAGTCACTTTTTTTCAGTGCCATTGTAATTTCGAACAGTCACTAAACAAATGGTTGTAAATTGAGCACTGCCTGTATACTGTGCAAGTTCACAAGAACAAGGGAAAATATATGCATTTAAATTGTGTTATTAAAAAGATAAGACATTTATATCACATAAGCCATGTCATGTTTCCTGCTTTACCATGAATGCAATATATTACTGTGGTAAAAGTTAATTTAATAGAAGCATAGATCATTATGAAAATATACAGTTGGTAGAAGAATTGGTCTTACTGTGTGCATTGTCAACTCTACAATGAGCATGGCTGCAGCCATTTCCCCCCCTCATTTTAGGTTGCCACATAGAACGGAGGGAGGGGGAATTGCCCAGGTGCTTCGTTAGTCAAAATAATCTTCTGTCCCATGGGAACCAAGGTCATCTGCTACTCTCAAGACTAGGGACTGGGTGTTGCATAAAAAGCCCACCAAATAAGTATATTGGGGAATGAAGTTGCTTGCATAGTTTTGTGGGTGGGATATTTAACTTTGTAATTGAGCAATTGTTACTTTTGTATTCAGACTTGGTTTCACTTTTGACCCTGCTGATACTTTGTAACTAATAAATATATTCTTTGAGGAATTTTCAAGCCTCCGAGTTCTGCTTTATTTGTCTCTGTCTCTCGGAACCATGACATATATACTATATGATATGTAATAATGTGGACAAATTTAATTGGAACCTGTTATATTTCTCAGATAAATGCTTGCATTTACATGACTTTGGGGAGATGAAAGAGCAGATTGATTGAATTGTGCCAGCAGCTCCTCCTCCTCCTCTTTCTTCTTCTTCTTCTTCTTCTTCTTCTTCTTCTTCTTCTTCTTCTTCTTCTTCTTCTTCTTCTTCTTCTTCTTCTTCTTCTTCTTCTTCTTCTTCTTCTTCTTCTTCTTCTTCTTCTTCTTCTTCTTCTTCTTCTTCTTCTTCTTCTTCTTCTTCTTCTTCTTCTTCTTCTTCTTCTTCTTCTTGATCTAAATAAAAATCTGTAGTAGAAACTGCATAATATACTCAATTATTCTGGGAATCAGGACCAAATCTTTCTATATAGTCCTTGTGTTATTGTCTGTGTGATTTTGTTGTTTGTGTGCCTCTGAATGCACAGCCACTACTAGATATATGGATTAACAATTGAATGTGTATTTATTTTTCTGATAATTCCTACTTTATCTTAAATGTCAAGCTGCTTGTGAAAGGCAATCTATGCCTTAATTTACTTTGCAGAAGTCAGTCATAAAATGATTCAGTAGATTTCTGAAATGTCTCTTAAAATAACTATGCTCCCAACCTATTACTTTGAAATTGGTATGGATAAAATGACTGGAACTGACACAGTTTTCACAGCATAAAGTTATCATGTTGCTGGTCTTCAAAACCATGGAGAAGGCGGTGCCTCCAGTAAGTAAAATACAAATTCTCAAAAGTTTGGCAGAACTTGAAGACAAGGTCTTTTTGCCTTTGTTTTCTGTTGCTCTGTGCCATATTTAGAATTCATCTAATTTAATATAGGGATAATATGTCATTTCTTCTTTTAAGAAATTACTTCTTCCTCTAATTTTAAGGAGCGGAGGCACGTAGATCAGCCATTTTGACCTTGGTTTGTGCATAAGCAGCATGTTTTATGTTACATTATTTATTTAAAATAATATAAGCATAATTCAGGAATGATAGTGAATATTGCCAACATAGCTAGCATAGTAATGCTAAAATAGCATTATTCCTGTAGAAAGGACAATAGATGGTTTAGAAGGAGACCCATATTTACCTTGTTTGGAAAACAGATGGAGACTGCAAAGATTCAAATAAGAATTGATTATAATGGACAGATCTGAAAACTGAAATCTGAAAACTATCCACCTGGAAAATTGTAAACACAGTGGTTGAAAAGGGGGGGGAGAGTTCCACCTTCCAACATTTTGTTGCAATTGCTAATTTGCTAATTGGAACTGACCAGTAAAGAATGTGGAAAATGGAAAATACAGAGTTTCAGATATCATCACAGGTGGTGCCAAACTTTCTAATAATATCTAGCATGAATCTAACATGGTAAAGCCTCCCTTACATTTAACTAAATTCCTGGTGATCATAAGGACACTTCGATCCCTACTACATTTTAGGTTCCTTTGTTTGGCAATAAATACAGAAGCACCTTGCATTGTCTTCTACAGGAAGTTTTTTTTCCAACTTCCCAGTCTAACATACACCCCTAGAACTTTCTGATGTTGTTGCATATAATACTAATCTAGTCAGTTCTGCTTAAGGTTTTTCAAGAATAGATGAGGTAAGCTAGAAGCTGTTACCATCTAAACGCTGTTTTCGATCAGGAACATTCAGTTCATTTAAACATATTGATCAGCTCTAAGTGGAAGGATAATGAATATAAAGGGGGAGACAATGGATTCTCCATTAATTTTGTATCTAAAATCAGTAACAAAACCTAGCTACTTGAAGGGTACCTGGTATGATTATACTAGACCAGGGTTCAAGTTGAGGATTTTGAATCCTGGAGTCATCCATTTTTCATGCAAGGTTGCTTAATAATTTTAATGTATTTTAAAAGGTTTCAATAACCTGCATCTTTTTATCTCTGTGAACAGTTTTTTTTTTCTTTTACTTTCATGCCACATATTGCACAGAGTTTTGCTCATTTTTTATCTTTCATTTAATTCTCTGAATCTCAACTTCCAGAAATAGTACTTTGAAAACTTAAAATATAAATTTCCTGGGAGAGAAAAACACACAGCTAAACAAATATTAATAATGTGATTTGTTCTATTATATGTTTTGTCAGTGACAAAAAGACGGCTCTCAGATCTGTATAGTCTTAAGAATTACATCCCAAAATACATTATCCTAGGTGCCCAAACAAGAAATTCCAGAAGCACTACCATTAGATTCCTTTCCCATGAGTGACAAAGCATCCAAAATTAAGCTAATGTTGAAAGTGAAGGAGTATCTCTTTGATGGGCAGAATGCAAGTTGGAAAGTTCCTTCTTCTTCCTTTTCTTCCTTCCCTGCAAAGATTCTGCAAATCTTTTTGCTACCTCCCAGGTTCCCTTTTCCTAGTCTATGGATGTTTCATCCTAATTACCCTTAAGAGTTATTAAAAGAGTAGCTCACTAAATATTGTCATCTATTGATGAACAAATCATCACTGCTTATCTAACAAAACAATTTCAGCCAATGGACAAGTGCAAAGAGAAGTCAGGGAAGGGAACTGATTGATGTGTTTTAGGGTGCTTTAGCAAGTTTGCTTTGCTAATCCCAGTTGCACTGCCTGACAGATCTGATGGATAAATAAAGCCAGCAAGAGGATATGAGTCTGTACATACTGGATTTTCCAGAGGCAGAAATACATGGCATTTGGATTATCAGGTATTTGACATAATGTAGAAAACAGATGAACAAGCAACATATCGATTCTTGGGTATGTGTAACAGCAGCAGAAAAGCTTTATTTTGTATTACTTGTGATAATCTGAACTTTTTGCACTCTGCTTTTGTGGTTACAGTAATCCTCTCGTTTCTTTGTCTTCATTTGGCTTTAGGTGCTTCTTACTTATACTTTGATTTTGACCGTTTGATGCTCTTGGAAATCCTTGTTGAAGTTCCTTGTATAAAAACTGCCTGGAACAATGAAGAGTAAATCATCCAGGAAAATAAAAATATATTCCTCTGAAGAGAAGATTCAAAACCAATGCCTCAATGCTACTTGTCTGCATAGCATGTACTACTACCACGTTCATGTGTTCCTTTTTCATGGTTAATTTTAGGCTTAGGATGAAAATAATTAAAAAAAAAACAGGTTTTCTATCAATTGTCCCTTTGCTTCTGAATTCTGATTTAGTACCCATCCAGTTGTTCCTTTAGGTTGTTTATAGTGCATCACCAAAGAACATGAATCAACTAACTAGCCTAAGAAGAAAAACCAGAACTCCTCTACAACATGCAGGGTAACAGCCACTATGAAGGACAAACAGGAGAGCGCATCCATGAACACCAACTAACATTCAGAAGACACAATGAAACCTCCTTAATCTTACAACACAACACAGACCGAACCATAGTTTCCTACTAGGAAACTGTGACCTCCTAAACCAAGCTAAATATAAAAATGCTAGGGTTTCTGATAATAAAATGCCTGCAAGAAAACAACCAAGTTCAGAGAGCACCCAAAAAACTGCACAGTTCAACCCTGTGCTGCAGAGATTCTCTTCCATTGGATCTCATCCTGCAAATACAGAAATGGAGAAATTGAATTTTCCACAGTGTTTCCTGTGTGGCAATTTACTGATGTTCTTTCTTTCTTTTTAACAACAACTGTAATAATTAAATATTGATTTAATTTTAAATTCTTGGTCTAAAGTCAGAGATGAGTACAAATTTCCCAAGAATGCCTGGGTGTAGAGGGCATTCTCTCATTTTCTGTTGCTTCTAGTGATATTAGCATCTGACCAAATAAATAAACCTATGACTGCACCTGATTTTACAATGTTTGTGGTGGTCATTAAGCAAATGTGGTGGTCATAAAGCAAATAAAATACAAGAAAACCCATGTTAGTTAGCTAGTGCAACAGTACTACAAAAACCACATTGCAAGTATTACAAAAGTTAATCTTGTGGCCTCAGACCCAAGGCCTCCCCCAACCCCAAGATGCCTCATGTTCCATTTGGCTCCCAACAGGCCTTTTCTCACTCCCACCTGGTCTTCCCAGGCCTTAGACATAATTTCCATCCCATCAAGCAAATACCCTTCTCCTCATCTTTTGAAGAGCTCTGAGCCCTTCTTCCTTCTTTGTATGGCTGTGTGGCATGGTTCTAGAAGTGGTGGCCATTTTGTCCTGTCCACAAAATGGCGGCTGCATTAGGTTGCCGGCGTGCAGCCTGGGGAAAAACTGCTTTGTTGTGCTGCCTTAGAGAGTCTTCAGAGTGATGCAGAAGTTTTCTGTAGCATTCAGAAGCTTCTGCAGCACTGTGGAGACTTCTCTACTGCAGTTTTGGCAGTGGTTTGCTCTCCAAACTTGTTTCAATATAGTTTATGAACGTTTCATTACCAAACTAGGTAACATAATCAGCAAGATTTTCTGGTCCTATTCTCCTTAGCTTATAAATGTAGCTTATACATGTAAGAAACCAGACCATTTGAACTGCCAATCAACAAGAGAACCAATTATCTGCTCAGAATTCAAATTACAGCTCCAGACAAACAACCAATTGCACAACCAACTGACCACATTGGCACACAAGACATTTATAAGCTAAGGAGGATAGGACAAGAGAATCCTGCTGCTGATGTTATCTAGTTTGGTAATGAAATGTTCAGAAACTATATTGAAACAAGCTTGGAGAGCAAACCACTGCCAAAATGTAAAACTCGAGCTACAAGTATTTTCTATTATTTCAATGAAACAGTTTGTCTGGGGATCACCATTTTGTCCCCCCACACATTCTATTCTTGTGTTCCTTTTTCATGGTTAATTTTTGGCTCAGGATGACTCCATTCAAAAAAAGCACGTTTTCTATCAATTGTCCCCTTGCTTCTGAATTCTGATTTGGTACCCTTTTACTAAAAACTAATAATTATTGGAGTGTGTGAATGTAAGAAAAACCTGTTTCCCTTTAGCAGAACAGTCCCCCTTGTAGACTAAATGGTGGTGTGCTTGTTCAAAATGGCCAAGAGATCTCCTTAAGCTTTCTTTATCTGTGGACTCCTTGGTGATGTCTGAGTTTGGTTGTTTCTTGCAGATGTTTCATTACCTGACCAGATACCATCTTCAGAAATTTCTGCAAGTAAACAACCAAGATCAGGGAGCACCAAGTACTCCAGAGTTCATGCCTGTACTACATATATTCTCTTTATTTTTCTTTAAAATATACAATGTCCTTGCAACAGTGAGGCATTCTTCACAGAAAGGCTTCTGAAATATTTCCTGAAATGAGCTTGTTACTTACAGATACTCTATTTCAAGAGTATTATGTCCCTATGACTACATGGACGTTTTTTTAAAAAAAAAAATGAATAGAAACTCCAGACAGCACTGTGGAGAGAAAAAACACTCTCAGAAAATTTGTATATGAACAGTTATTTTAAAGTAAGTGATGAGATTCAATAGTCATCATACATTTTACAAAAAGCAAATGCAACTGTTTGGTCCCCCATTCTTCTTCCCTGTGGAAGGTGGACATTAGCCACCACCTGTCCTTGACATGCTCATTCTGTACAAAGAAAGGAGCCTAACAATGAATTCAAAGGACTGATGGTCGATAATTGCTATTTGTATTTCACTAACTATAAAAGATCACTGAGAATTCATCTTATATCATGATACAAGATGAGATAAAGAATCCTAAGAATAGCAACAAAAACATACATACCCAAAGATGCAAATTGTAAGTGTGGAGAAGAAATCACATAAGACTATTGACTTCTGTTTCTATTCCATGCAGTGTAATTTTTATGCCATTCTCTTATACTTTGCTTAACAGAGTCAAATTCACTGGCTCAGCCATAACAAAAAAAAATCAGGTCTTTTGTTCAGCAACATACTTTACTTTGATCATTTCTGACTTAAAAAATGTAGTCTATCTTATGCTATCTTGGCTAGCTAGAAAATAAAGAAATAATAGATTCAGAAATTAATGGAAGTAAGGTTATTCAATTGTTAGCCTAGATACACTTTAAAGATAAACCCCAGGCTCAAAGACTCGTATTTACACATCTTAATTATATTTTTTAAAAGGTGGAAATGACCTTGAATCAAGTGCAAATCCTACTCCATGTACAGACCCAGCGAGATAATTTTCTTGGGAAGCATTCCAAATTGGTTTGCCATTGTCTTCCATAAAGTTTATTTTCCCAACTTCCCAATCTGGATTTTTTTTGACAGTCCTAATTATCAGTCAGGCCTAACTTACCTTAACTTTCAAGACCAGATGTAGCCAGCAAAGATTAAGGCACCAGCTAGCTGGGTGATTTGTGGCTAGTCACTCTCGCTTAACCCTAGGAATAAAGCAAGGGCAAACCACTTGCAAAACTTAAAACAAACAAACAAACATACAAACTCTGCAGGGTCTTGTCCACACATCTTTCATATTGACTTGATGGCATCCCCTCCCACCCAAAAGAAAACCACACTAAAGACCAGGGGGGAAAAAGGAAAAATATTTTTGAAATGCATATTCAATGTGTCTATTTCTGAGGTATCAAGAAGATGGTGAGTATTTTGCAACCTAACCTTACCTAATAGGATAAAATTTCATCAGAAGAATATGTTGAAATAAATGGACCTTGGTTGACCACTGTTAAGCCTTCAGATTCACCAACCGGTTTCCTCTCAAGCTTTAAGAAGAAGAGTCATGGAAATTGAGAGGAGCATCAAGGGAAGTGTACAACTACTGCAGCCTGACCTCCGTCAGTTAAATTTTCTCTGTCTTCTAAGTTGCCTTGGATCCCAGAGGCCATAACCCAATTTCTGAAACTGTACATACGGGAAATGTTAGAGTTCTTACCACCACACATCTATTCAAGGTACTCGTGTTAAATGGAATCTCAGTTAACTGGGTCTTATCTCAAGAGGACTCCTTGCTCTGCTTTTAAGTCACTCACATCTTTCAATGAGTGCAAGTACAGGCCCAGTGGAATTCTTCACTTCAACGGACTTGACGTACTGACTCTGTCTATATGTTAAAGTGTGTGTGTGTGTGTGTGTGTTTGTGTGTGTGTGTGTGTGTGTGTGTGTGTGCTGCTTGCTGGCTAATTGGTGTATTTTGGAAAACAAAATCTTTCTTTCTCCTTCCCTTTTTTTTTGCTGCTGTAATTGCCCTTTGAACTGCTTTTTGATATAGTCTTCTTTTGAAGACCAAATTTGAAATCTGGGGCTTAATACTATTTCATTTTCTCTGCACCTCACATGCAGGTCTATTTTTAATTCTCTCCCTCTGTCTCTTTTTCTCTTGCGAAGCTGTTTATCATGAGTCTACTGATTCACTGAGCATCTTTCCACCGACAAATAAATATTTTATTTACAAAATTTAGCCCTGGAATCTTTGTTTACAGCATGCACAATGTGTAAATCTAGCAACAAACTGAAGAAAGAGTTGCTCCACTTTTGCGTTTATGAAAATGGAGGGAAGCTCTTTGCGTGCCTTTTATAGCTTTATACAGGAAAAGGAAAGGCGTGAAGCATGGAGTAAGGGGCCTGTTTTAAATTATTTCCCTTCTAGTGACTGATAACATCTCCATAGCATCACCCAGCCATTGTTGAAGTGATGTAAAGCCTGTCTGTATTACATTTATTTTGTCACAACGATGGTTGGATGACTCTTGAATATGCTGTAAATCGCTAGTACAAATATGACCTTATCCTGACATAATGATATTAGATATGTGGCTACAAAATTAAAAGAGACAGCAGATACCATAATGGGAAAACAGAATATCTGAACCTTGGACAATCCAGTGAAACTGAAGGGTGGGAAATGTAGGACAGACAAAACAATGTGATTCTTCACCTGATGCATATCCGTATGATGAAATTCACTATCGCATACCACAATCATAGTGACCAAATCAGATTAGAGATCATATTAAAGAAACATATTACAAAGCTTGCTCAGTACATTAGAAATAATTTTTCAACTTCTATTTCAGCCACAAATATAAAAAAGTAAGAAAATAACATACATACATACATACATATAAGAACATTCATATTCATTGGACATTTTTCTTTGTGAAGTACTACATTAAAGTCAACTTTTGCACTGAACTAGATATATATATGGCTAACAAGTAACTTGTTATAGAAATAAGGGACAGATGGCATGGATAAAAGAAGGTACATCTCCACAGCCTACCTTGTAGGCAGTGACTAGTATGAACTACAAATAGACATCATTAGGTAACTGAAGTGATTAATAGACCATTTCTGAATATGAGATAAATCTGATATAGTGCTATCCAAGGTAAAGCAAATTTGGCCTAAGTTTCTGGAACTTTCAGGAATTCTTTCCCTTCCCTTTCCTAGTACTAGCAGAGGTAGAAAGAAGAAGACATTAGAAATTCAATGACTTATACCTGTATCTTTCAGATAGTGAATATTCTGTAGTAAATTATAATAATAATAATAATAATAATAATAATAATAATAATAATAATAATAATAATAATAATAATAATAATAATAATAATAGTAAAGTTGGAAGGGGCCTTGAAGGTCATCTAGTCCAACCCCCTGCTCAGGCAGGAAACCCTATACCATTTCGGACAAATGGCTGTCCAGTCTCTTCTTAAAAACTTCCAGTGTTGGAGCATTCACCGCTTCTGGTGAATCCTATATAAAAGGATTCACGATTCTGTTCACCAATCTGTCTATCCATCAGCAAGATAACTCTCCCAAAATAGAACAAAACAATTTGATGTGATGAGAGAAGCTATCAAGAGTGACAGATTTTGAGAATGGGCCGGATCTGGTATGGGATTGCAGAGAAAAATAGTCCCTGTGCTTCCCAGCATAGATATAAGAACAGAACAGAACAGAACAGAACAGAACAGAACAGAATACTTTATTGGCCAAGTGTGATTAGACACTCAAGGAATTTGCCTCCAGTGCATAAGGTCTCAGTGTACACACATACAACAACAAAGTGATAGGTCATAGATCATAAATCATAGTTACAATCATTAATCATAAGATACAACAACAAACAAACAAAATAAATTAAAAAAAACATACAGATGCAATATGAAGGTACAACAGTACACACTAATATATGCCTACAGTCAGAACATATTGTTTGGTTATACAGAAGAAACTATATTCCTTTGGCTAGTAAAAGAATTGGAAATAATTCAGAAGTCATGTTGTGTCTATTTTTTCTTCTCCTTTG
>NW_015387329.1:670755-690347 GCF_001527695.2 Protobothrops mucrosquamatus
TTGGACTCGATGACCTCCAAGGTCCCTTCCAACTTTATAATTATTATTATTATTATAAAAATACATTCATCATACATCATAAAATACAACATGATATGATTATCTTATATGATGATTTTCTATTACTGTTTCCACAGGTTTTCAAGGCATTCTAAAGCAGTAGCCAGTGAAATAAAGGGTCATAGAAGCTCTTCTTAAATGTAGAGAAACTCAGTGTCACTGCTTATTTCAATATACCTAGTAGACATAACAACTTTCCATATGGTCTCTGTAGCTGTGCTTTTGGTGGCAGCTTAACTTGCAGCAATTATCTGATTATAATTTTCTTCTTCTTTGTTTTACAGTTCATTTGAGAGAGATATAGGCGGAAGCACTTTCAGTAGTTTTACTTAGTGTTTGTATGATTGTGTCTAGGTCAGCAACAGTGTAAACACAATCAAGTCCAAATGTTGATAGACAAATAAATATTCAAGCTGTCTAAAAATAGCTCTCTGAGCTGGAATTCCACTGAGTCCTTATAATTCAGTCACATGTTTTCTCTCTTTCCAGTATGTTTGGCAGGGTTCAATTCACCAGACGGGATTTATATGCAA
Source organism: Protobothrops mucrosquamatus (assembly GCF_001527695.2). Taxonomy (NCBI): domain Eukaryota; kingdom Metazoa; phylum Chordata; class Lepidosauria; order Squamata; family Viperidae; genus Protobothrops; species Protobothrops mucrosquamatus. The sequence goes on from NW_015387329.1 coordinate 671,349, forward strand.
ATTTCATTCAAATTTTGCCAAAATAATAATAAAAAATTGCATTAACAGTTTATTCTTCTATTTATTCAACAGCAGTGATATCAGAGTTTTCAAAAGAAACCAGGTAAAGCAAGGCAAGTCTGCCTCAATTGATAAGGAGAAAAATTAAAATTAAAACAAAAATAAATATATGCACACATAACTGAAAAGCCTGGCTAAGGAGAAAAGGAACTAGCTAAGCAGAAAAGTAACCCCAGATGTATTGTGGGACAAGCCAAATGGTGCCTAGGAAAACTGGAAACACAACTCCTCAATATGTAAAGAAGTATGTTGGTAGTTAAATATTTGTTGTGAAAATATGTGATTGACATTAACATATGCACAAGATTGTATATTTAATGCTTTTTGCTGATATCTCTAAAATGTAGCCACGTAAAGAATGAAAAACAATCTTATGACCTTGTGACATAATGGTTTGTGCTTTACTTTATAAGACCCTCAGCAACCGAGGAACAGACATACATATCAGAAAACTGATTAACACTGTAATTCCTAAATTAACTAAATTCTTTCAATTTAGCACTTCATAGCCTTTTTTAAGAGCCATGGTGGCGCAGTGGTTAGAATGCAGTATTGCAGGCTAATTCTGCTGATTGCCAAGAGTTTGATCCTGACCGGCTCAAGGTTAACTCATCCTTCCATACTACTGAGGTTGGTAAAATGAGGATGCATTGGGGACAATATGCTGACTCTGTAAACTGCTTAGAGAGAGCTGTAAAGCACTATGAAATGGTATATAAGTCTAAGTGCTATTGCTATTTTAGGTTTTGTCCAGATCTGGTTATTATTTTCTAATAAGGCATCTTTAGCTTCTTATTAGACTGACAGACAAACTTATTCACATGACTTAAAAGACAGATGCCAAAATGCATTCAATTATATCTTAGTTTGGGTTTTCATCAGTATAATATTTGCATGACCCATATATATGGAGCAACAGACTATATATGGTTCCATCCGATGTAATATTATGTTATCCAGTTTTGCTTCTTATTGAAAAAATATGATAGGTTATAGATATTTTAAATATATGACTTACAGATTGGTTCATATCTCAGAATAGAATAGAATAGAATAGAATAGAATAGAATAGAATAGAATAGAATAGAATAGAATAGAACACATTGTTGGCCAAGTGTGATTGGGCACATAAGGAATAATCTCCCAATGTACATACAAGTAATAGTGATAAATCATGATCATAAGCAACATAAAAATACATTCATCATAAATCATAAAATACAACATGATATAATTACCTTATATGATGATTTTCTACTACTATTTCCACAAGTTTCCAAGGCATTCCAATGCAGTAGCCAGTGAAATAATGGGTCATAGAAGCTCTTCTTAAATGTAGAGAAACTCAGTGTGTCTGCTTATTTCAATATACCTAGTAGACATAACAACTTTCCATATGGTCTCTGTAGCTGTGCTTTTGATGGCAGCTTAATTTGCAGCAATTATCTGATTATAATTTTTCCCTGGTTTTAAACTTTAGAGTTTTATCAGATGGTTTCTGAAAATCAAGCTGTGTTTAGAAGCACAGGAATAGTCCAATAAACCTGTCTGTTTAGTACTGAGCTGCAACAGAACATTCTTTTAATGCCAATTTTCTTAAATAGGACCTATAGCTGAGAAAAATAAAATAAAATTACGAAGCAAGATCTTTTGCTTGTTGCTTTATATTGCTCTTAAAATGAATTGGTTAATTCCCCTCCCCTTCTTTTCTGCATGTGTTGTATAAGAAAAATTTCACAGATTTTACTAATTGGGAGGCAGTGGCAGGGACAATTTCTCTCCAGAAAATGTCAATAAGGTTAGTGTTTTCAGGTCTTTTCTACCATTTTAACCAACAAATATTTCATTCTTTTACAGCCAGAAAAAAACACACTAAGCCATTTTCCTCTTATAGACATGATTTTCTTAGTGAATATCAAAAAGAATGCTGAGCAGGAGCACAGTAGAAAGGGTACAAATGGAATAGTCATTATTACCACTGTATACAAGGCTCCAGATGAGCACACTCTCTCTGATGCATGCTATTTTTCAGAGAAGATTCAGAGAAGAGCAGCTAAGATGATCAAAGGCCTGGAGACTAAAACATATGAAGAATGGCTGCAGGATTTGGCTTTGGCTAGTCTAAAGAAAAGAAGAAATAGGGGAGACATGAAAGCAGTATTCCAATATTTGAACACTGCCACAAAGAAGAGGGGGTCACATTATTTTCCAAAGCACCAGAGGGCAGTACAAGAAACAATGGTTGGAAACTGACCAAAGAGAGAAGCAACCTGGAATTAAGGAGAAACTTCTTGACAGTGAGGACAGTGGAACAGCTTGCCTCCAGAAATCGTGGGCACTCCATCACTGAAGATTTTTAAGAAGAGACTAGACATTCACCTGTCTGAGATGGTATTGGTTCTCCTGCTTGAGCAGGGGGCTGGACTAGAAGACTTCCAAGGTTCTATTCTATTCTATTCTATTCTATTCTATTCTATTCTATTCTATTCTATTCTATTCTATTCTATTCTTTCCCAGTGACTTAGGAACCATTACAACAGTATCTTTATATTATTAAAACTCTCATTGCCATAACCTTTAACTAGGAAAAATAGTGCATCTTGGGGGAAAATAATTGAACTAAAATACCTCAAATGGGCTAATTTACAGAATGCATACAAAATCTGGGACCTATTACTCCCAGGGGAATGAAATTTGAGAAAGTTGTTGCTGCCTCAGTGCTGCCAAATTGCCAGGCTACCGTTGCAGTCACAGGATGCTTATTTTGAATGCTTTATGACAATTTCCAAGCCATTCTTGCAACCCCTCACTTCCTTCCACACCCAGATGCAGCCATTTACTTGCCTGCTTGAAAGGGAAAGGGAAATGGAAAGAAGGGAGGGAGGGAGGAAGGAAGGAAGGAAGGAAGGAAGGAAGGAAGGAAGGAAAGAAGGAAGGAAAGAAGGAAGGAAAGAAGGAAGGAAAGAAGTTAAGAAGATTTCTGATGCTTCCTGCCAGCTTTCCACAAGAAAACTCAGTGAGGAAACCATCAGAAACTCAGAGGTTTCTCTGACCATTGGTGATCATTATGTTCCTCTGTTAGGTAAAGAAATATCTGTGAAACGATAACTCAACTGGGCACGGGTTGTCTAATTAATAATAAACACATCCAAGAGCCACTCAGAAGCTTACAACCAGCAATGAATGCAGATGGAAAATGGAGTCTCTTGCCTGTAGAGATAAACACATCCATGTGCTTTCTCATTTACTCCCAAATATAAACAGCAAGCAATACTGTTGGGGAGTACTGATTGAGCATCTAGCATAGATGATGGGAGTCAGGCTCTGATGTTCCCTTAGGCTTTTACGTTATTTCCTTATGTTTTCTTGAAATGCAAATGAAAGACATCAATCAGTCGCCGGGAATTTTTTGACAGTTCCTGCGTTTTCAACTTCTCTAAAAGGAAATTCACAAAGGGAACAATTAGATGTATATATACAGCACAGACCATTTCTAGGTTGTTGTTGTTTTTTGCAAAAATGCACTAAAAGTCCACTGGCATGGTTTCTGAATGAGGTGCAAAAGCCAATCAGGATCTGTAGTGGCCCCAGAAGACTGAAAGTCACTGCAGGCATCTATAACCAAAATGTCTCTTTTGTCCTTGCCTTACATCATATCTATGGCTTGTCACCCTCTAGCCCTCTTCTGATTTTTCTTGCACTGATGAAAATGGGAAAAGAAACACTTTCCTTTTATTTCCCAGTCATGATCTGTATAAATTTTGCTAATTTCCATTACATTATTTTGCTCTATTCAAAAATATCCATCAAGGCAAATTGTGTAGAGATTATTTCTACTCTGTCAGTCCCTACCATACTTTACTTCATTTTCTCATTCTTCTATTATTCAGGAAACGTCTTCACATCCTCTCATTTTTAATAATTCTGGATTCTACTGACTGGGTTCATCCATCACAGTAAGCCATAGTTTGCTTCTGGCTTAATACGATGAGTGAATTCAGGCATTGTAAATTAAATAGAAAATTATAATTAATCAGTAGCAGCTATTTTATTGCTGGATTATTTTCTAGGTATTCTTTATATATATTGTTATTTTGTAATTTTGAAAGGCATCCTAAAATATATGTGGAAAATAAAATGGCATAAATATTTTAAATAAATACATAATTAATGTTCTTTTTTCATATCTCTCTGGCATTGTAGAATTTTTTTATGCTAAAGAATAATTGTTTTCTAGGTATCTCAAATGTAAATAATGCACAATCATATTATAATTGAAAGATGTCATATGCCATTGCTGGAATTCTCATTTCAATGTGAAATATGGTACATGACTCTGGGTCTACATATTCATCTGATTTTTTTTCCTACATGATCAATCTTTCTTTGGCAATTTTGTAATATTTGCAAATTTTATTGTTCCTTTAGGTAGTATATATTTATAAATAAATTTCCTTTTATTTAGAATGGAAGCATTTTTAACAGCTATTAAAACAAAATTAAGGTAAAATAAAAACTCTGATTGTATCTTCTAGTTACTGGATGATTATTTATTATTTACCTCCGAGACATCTAGGAAACAATATCCTTAATTAATTAGTTCTTTGCTTAGAGCCCTTATCTCTGCCACAATCCATGAAATTAAACCTGGTGTAAATATATTGAAACTTGGATATATTGCATGTACCAACATTGAATAGTTCCAGATCTGATCTCTTATTAAAAAATAAATAAAAAAATAAAAAACCATGCTCCCTATCTTTTTGATAAAAAAAATGTAAAGAAACTTGATTTATAATTGCAGTTTTGGGGGGAAAATAATAAAAAGAATGAAAGAGGAGGGGTATTTTTTTGTAAATATTTGTAATTTCCAGCGAAGGAGAAATCCCAAAAAAGTATTTAGCATTATCTTTGTCCCGGTCTTCTGCCCAGTGCCATACTTAACCACATGTGTGGTCACTGAGTAGCCACAATTGGAAAAGCCGAGATTTTAGTTATTGAGTAAAGTAATTATGTACGGTAGCACCTCACTTAATAACTGCTTCACTCGATGACTGAGATTCCAGACCCAATTATGATCATAGGTAGAGGACTACCTGTGTATATGTATTTATGGACTCATTCTCTAGTCATTGGTGTTATGTAGAGACCATCTAGCAGGGACGAGAATAATAAAAAAGATTTTTTAATTAAAAATATTTTAAAACTTATAGCCCAAAACAAATATAAACCTCAACAAGGCTACTATCTAAGCCTCAGGGAAAAGGTTTGGATTTTATTAAGAAATAACACAACAAAAGCACGCGAGTGGGAAATGACAATGAAGGGAAAAATAAGACTCATTTATCAAACAGTGTCCAGTGGGGAAATAGCTTTAAAACAGTGAATCCAGCTGAGGTAATAACAATGAAAACACGAAATAATATTCCTAAAAAAAACCTCCGGTGGATGGGAAGAAGCAGGTGATGGGAAATAGCAGTGAAGGGGAAGGCAAGAGGCAGTGAGGAAAGAGTATACTATAAAAGCAGCACTGGAGCAATAGCAGGGAACAAATCCTGGATATTAGTAATGGACAGTGTGAACTGCACAGCTTTTAGGGAACAGAGGAAGTTTAATATGTGCTTTGTACAGGCCCTTTTTTTGTTTTAAAAAGAAAGAGAGAGCTTTGCAGACATGAAAGAAACAAGAGCCAGCAAACACCACTGGAATGATAGGGAGGGAGGGAGGGAATCCCTATCTATAGCTAATTTCCAGTACTTATATTATCCTGCAATTCTCTCTCCCCCAACTTATGTCTTTCCCAACATAGGGAATTCTATAGGCTTTCTTCTTGTCTAAACCTAAAATGATACCTTTGTGAGATTTCAGTGATAAGAGCTAAAGTAGAGGGATGTTTTGTTCAGTTCAAATACCCACTGATGGCGGGCCATACTAGTGGACCATGCCTTCCCACATTCTGGTCAGGACCAGCAAATAGCCACCTTGGAAGTCAGCTGCTTATAATTTTTTTTTAATGTAACAAATTAATACCACTGATCCTATAGCAACTAGAATTTGGAATACCAATAATGCTACATTTGGGGGGACCATTAAGTTCAGGGGTCCCTCTGGTAATGGTGAGAGGAGTCCTCAATGATTTTTCTGTTTTCATTATTTTGTCACAACATGATTTACCAAATTTGACTTTCTGTATTAGAAATACTGCATTTGCCCTTGTCACTTCTGGCTAATATCATCCAACATATCTTCCAGACAGAAGATGGTTTCCAACTTTCTTTGTTCCATAATGGGCAAATGCTCCTGTGGTAAAAAAAAATATAGATCATCAAGAAACCTGGTGGTTGGATGGGGAAACCGCCAGCAATACTGTCCAAAACTAGATCATGATCAACCATTGTTTCAGGATTAGGGTCTCCATGTTTTAGAGGAAACAGCCATTGATGAAGTGAAATGCTGGCTTAGGTTGGGGGGAGGGGGGTTCTTTGTGATGCCTATCTCAGTGTCAGGCATAATCAACTGGATCTACACATATAGAGTTCAAGCTAGATGTTTTATTGTATTCTGCCTATAATACAGCAAGCTCTCCAGTATGCCTGTCTTCTCTAGGAAACAGATAGATAAAGTTCCATGGAGCTAAGGGGAAGGGGCTGTTAGTCCTGGATCTCTTGTGGCAGTACAATGATTCAAAGCTAATTCCCCACTTGAGTCCTCCACCTTGCCTGGCTGAGTATTTCTCAATGCTCAGTGACTATTGTCCTAATGTTCTTGACATCCTTCCAATGGCAGAAAGACTAATGCTTCTCTGACAAAAGGAATGACCTCATATCATTTGAAGGATGGGTGTTACTAACCAGGCTAATAAGGATCACCAAAGTTGCTGTCTTAATCTCTTGGAACCCGGGAGAAAGAGGCTTAAACTTGAATACCAGATCCTTTCCTTCCTCTTCGCTTTCCTCTTCTTTTTCCACTTCTGCTTCCCCCTCCCCTTCCTCCTTTCCTTTCCTTTCCTTTCCTTTCCCCTTTCCTTTCCATTCCTTTCCTTTCCCCTTTCCCTTTCCCTTTCCCTTTCCCTTTCCCTTTCCCTTTCCCTTTCCCTTTCCCTTTCCCTTTCCCTTTCCCTTTCCCTTTCCCTTTCCCTTTCCCTCCCTCCCTCCCTCCCTCCCTCCCTCCTTCCTTCCTTCCTTCCTTCCCTCCCTCCCTCCCTCCCTCCCTCCCTCCCTCCTTCCTTCCTTCCTTCCTTCCTTCCTTCCTTCCTTCCTTCCTTCCTTCCTTCCTTACGTTTTGAATCCTGGCAACTCCCTGGACAAGTCCCTGCACTTTTCCTGTCAAGGTTTCTTTGGAAATGGTTTGCCATTGCCCCCTGCCTAGGGCTAAGAGAGCCTGAGTGGCTCAAAGTCACCTAAGGCAGGAATAGAACTCCCATTTTCTAGCCTGGTGCCTTAACCACTACACCAAACTGACTCTCTTTTTTCCTTTGCAGAGTGAGAAATTCTTACATATCCTGGTGCTGAGGAGATGTTTGGCATTGATTCTACCTTGGCTACTTTGTAGGGACATAGCCTTTCAGTTGCAATTTTGGGACCCAAAAAGAAAGGGAAAGTGGAGCTTCAGGTTTCAAGGATCAGACTGGCAAGGGATTCCTAGAACAAAATTTTGGGAGAAGCATCACCTGATCTCAATTGTGGTTCCTCCGGGAGATAGTAGTCAATATGGAAGTTCTGAAGGATTGGAAACCTGCTTTGATCTGGGCCTGCTGCATGTCCTTAACTAGATGACTCATTTCTATGAGTCACTGGTGTCTTCAGGAAGTATTTTTATATTATGCAACGCATTCCATATACCCCACGCAGCAACTTCTGGCTGAGTTTAAATCTCTTGGAGACCGTATTTGCAGATGTTTTCTGATTTACAAATTGTTCCTTTTAATAATCCAAATGAAAAAAAAAATGAAAAGGGGTTATGGGATCATGTGGTGGTGGTCTAAGGGTTACTATTAGGGAGAAGTCCAATTTGTATTAAAATTGCAGCATTATCATTGTGATGGAACACATATTTGTGGGAGGGAGGAATGTCACATAAGATGTCCACATTTTTCTGCCACTTGTTACACAAAATTATCGGGCAGAGACTGGCACATAATAATAATATGAAACAATATCAATGTGGTTGCAACAATATTTGAAACTGTAAGCCACAAGTATTTTCTAGCTTTAAAAGGATATTTAAACTTTAAATCCAGAATGAATATGAACTTCAAAAATAATTATTTCTTACAAGTCTCAGAAAAAAAGATTGAATGGAGTGAAAACTGAAAGGGAAGTTTCACTGTGTTAGACACCATCTTCCTATTTGTTCTTTAGTCTTGAATGTGAAACCGTGCACTCTTCTTAATTTGTTGATTCTCAAGCACACTTGCCTTTTCTATGGATTTTTATGTGTTGATGTTCTGCAAATGGTTAAGATAAATTTTCTAGAGAGGCAGCACTTGAATGTGTTTTCTTACTTATTCAATCTAGTTATTTATTTCTTAGCATTGAAATAGCTATTTATGTGCACAGAGTTGTCACAGCAGGAAGTCAGGCAATGAACAACTCGAAACTATGGTCAATGGATGGAGGGGAGCCACTCTGAAAGCATAATACATCTGGGCCCTTCTGGAAAGAGGATATTTTTGTAGCTGGGCAAGCAGTACAACTCAGACATGAATTTCCAGGTTGATATAAGTCAGGGTTGATAAGGCAGAAAATGAATGTTACAATTTCACACTTCTACCTCTCTTCTGAGATTCCCTTTGTTTTCTGTTTACATTCTAATGGACACCAGCCAGAGTCCTATGGGATACAATACTGGCTCAGGGATGTAAGTAGTAACCTACTGGATACCATAAATCATGTTACATGATGACTTGCATTGATTTTACTGATAGATAAGGGATTTTCACAGACTGAATGGGAGGACAGTTGCAGTTGCTACTGTTAAATTATTAAGAGCCAGAAAAAACTGTAGATGTCCTGCTGATCAAACAGAGACTTATTACATCATCTGGCCAATGTGGGTTAACTAATCAGGATAATAAACCAGAAGACCAACTGGGAATTCTGATTTGAATCAAATCAGAGTCACCATCCCAAGGTAATGTAATAGCAGAGACAATGCAAGGGGATATTATACAGATCTTAAGCTTATTCCTAACTTCTTAGATCAACAGTTTAGGAATCTGAAAACTTATATATGAATTGGGCTTTGAGATGCTAATCAGAGTGTACATAGAGTCCTAGATCCATTTTAATCTGTTTATTTGTGATGTGCTAAAAATTATATTGCCCATTATATTGTCCATTAAATGTTTTTCTTATTGTTGAATGAGAAAGTTCCCTTGGCAAATTAAGAGTCATTTCCAATCAGTATTGGATTTGAAGCAGAGATCCAAAGAAGTTATTATTAAAATACTATTCAGGATTGTAGGTAAGAAGAAGGTAAATGTACTTTTATTTGGTTCCTCTCTGGGGAGAAATAAATATCATTGCTTTCTTTTTTGAGCTGAACTTTTCAGTTTGATCTAATTTTTAAGACATCAGATTAGAAACCAGGAGCATTCTGCTGTTAAACCTTCTCCCAGGTATCGGCAATTGGAATAAACTAAATATATGAGATAGAGGGAGGGAGGGAGGAAATTAACAGATTTTCCCACACCAATTATGCAAGCGTAGCTAAGGGCAAGGAAAGGTCTGGGCAGATTTGTGGGTGGGTTATATACAGGTCATGCAAAGGAAAAGAGAGAGGAATGAGCTACACTAATTTCTGCTGTTTACTCAGAATACCTCTTCAGAATTTGTCTTGTCTGAAATCAGAATAATTAGGATATTCCAAGTTTTGATTGGGCCAAATTTAAACTGCTGGAAACAGTGCAACTGAATTTCCAAGTCACAATGTATATGCTTCATTTTGCGAGCACTCTTATTGCATAATTGTAATTATTTTTAAAAGAAAACCATTTAAGAATGGTTGTTCAATTTTGAGGCTCACACTCCCCAGACACTCCCCCCCCAAAAAAAAACCCATGGAGCAATGGGGCTGAACAAACAACCAAAGAAATCAATATAGGTTTTGAGTGAAGTTAGCCACTGATACTAAAGAAGGAACTGTTTTGTAAATTGGAATGACTGCAAAGCTGATGGGTGGAATTCATTATGCAACTAAGATAACAAAATAGAAAAGAAAGGTCCCTTTTTTGTAACTACTAAGCCTTTGAGCATTAGAGCAAAGATGGGTAATCTATAGAGTCTTTCTGATATTAATACCAACTGCATCAACCCTAAACATAGGAAGGGGTGAGGAGTGACAGTCATTGCAGTCCAACAGCTGGAGGGTTGCAGATTATACTCCCTAAACCAGAAGCAGGGACCCACTTTGATATAATGGTTAAGGCACCAAGCTAGAAACAGGAAGATCCTGTGAGATTTTGTCTGTCTTAAGCACAAAACCATTTGGGTGACCTTGGGCCAATCACTCTCTCTCAACCCTAAAAAAGAGGCAATGCGAAATCACATCTGAAATCTTGCTAAGAAAACTGCAGGGACTTGTCCAGCAATTGCCAGGAGTCAACACTGACTTGAAGACACACACATGTGCTCACAAACCTAGAATCTAAATCTAGTATCAGTATCCCAAAATTAGCAGAATGGATCTCAGGTGGCAACAGAATTGTGCAGAATAATAAAGTCTGAAGTTGCAGAGGGCATTTGTGAAACATTTGACTATTAGAGATTAAGAAGGTAGGGAGGAAGAACACTGTTAGAATAAATAGATTGAATAATAAGCAAAAAATGAAATTTTCATGAATTTATTTTTTAAAAAAAATCTTACATAGATGGGTATATTACTTGGCATGTGTTATGCAAAAAGGCAGCAATTTAATTTCACTTTTATAGATTGTACCAGAAAAAAAAGCTGAGAAAAGCTCAGAACTGCCAGTGCGTGAAGGATCTGTTTCATGCTATAATTCAACTTTCATTTAGAAGCAGAGTAGAGCTGGAAGGGACCTTGGAGGACTTCTAGTCCAGCCCCCGCTCAAGCAGGACATCCTATAACATTTTAAATTTGTGACTGTCCAGTCTCTTCTTAAAAACCTTCAGTGATGAAGCACCTACAACATCTGATGACAAGCTGTTCCACTGGTTAATTGTCCTCACTGGTAGGAAGTTTCTCCTTAATTCCAGGGTTGCTTCTCTCCTTGATTAATTTCCATCCATTGTTTCTTGTCCTGCCCTCTGGTGCTTTGGAAAATAAATTGACCTCCTCCTTTTTAGGGCAGCCTCTCAAATACTGGAATACTGCTATCATGTCACCCCTGGTCCTTCTTTTCTCTAGACTAGCCAAATCCTGCAACTGTTCTTCATACTATACAGTATGTTTAGTCTCCAGGCCTTTAATCATCTTAGTTGCTCTTCTTTGCACTTTTTCCAAAGTCTCAACATCTTTTTTTGTAATGTGGTGACAAAAACTGGATGTAGTATTCCAGGTGTGGCCTTACTAAGGCTTTATAAAGTGGTACTAATACTTCATGTGATTTTGATTCTATGTCTCTGTATATACAACCAAGGATTGTATTAGCTTTTTTGGCTGCTGCCACACACTGCTGACTCATAATTAAGTGATTGTCCACTAGGACTCCAAGGTCTCTCTCACAGTTACTGTTTTTGAACCAGGTTTTGCCTAATCTGTACTTGTACCTTTCATCTTTCCTGCCCAGGTGTAAAACCTTGCTTTTCTCCACATTACATTTCATTTTGTTGGATAGGGCCCATTGTTCCAGTTTGTCAAGATCTTTTTGGATCCTGAGCTTGTCTTCTGGGGTGTTGGCTATTCCTGCCAGCTTAGTGTCATCTGCAAATTTGATGAGTTCCCCTTCTATTCCCTCATCTAAGTCATTGATGGAGATATTGAAATTGGGCCTAAGACAGAACCTCATGGTAGCCCACTCCTTATTTCCCTCCATGTACATATAGTACTATTAAGGACTACTCATTGAGTATGGTTTGTCAGCCAGTTACAAATCCACCTGGTGGTGATGCTGTCTATCCCACCTTTTTCTAGCTTACCAAGGAGTAGGTTGTGGTCTACTTTGTCAAATGCCTTCCTGAAGTCTAAATATACTATGTCCACAGCATTTAGTTGGTCTACTAATTTAGTCACTTTGTAAAAGAATGAAATAAGATTGGTTTGGCATGATCTGTTTTTAACAAACCCATGCTGGCTGCTAGTTATAACTCTATTTGTTTCTAGATGTTCACAGATCTGTTTTTTTATTATTTTTTCCAGTATCTTCCCAGGTATTGAAGTTAGGCTGATTGGTCTGTAGTTTCCTGGGTCTGTTTTTTCCCCTCTTTTTTTGAAGATAGAAACCATATCAGCTCTTTTCCAGTCCTCTGGTAGTTCCCCAGTGCTCCAAACTTTTTTAAAGATATGATACAATGGTTCTGAGATAACATCTGCCAGCTCATTCAGAACTCTGGGATGTAATCCATCAGGTCCCCATGATTTACATTCATCAAGGTCAGACAGGTGTTATCTTACCTTTATCCAGGGTAGACCTTACCAAAGATCACAACCAAACTGTCAACGCTGCTAATATCCGATGTTCTTGCTTTGATAACTGATGGAAATGCAGCCATTTTCTCTACTGCTTTTAGAATTAGTTGCTGCTGGGAGGGAGAATAGGGATGAGAGTCCAGCTAGTCATAACAATAATCACTTAATTGTGGGAACCCAAGGACATTGGGCCAAGAGCTGATAGTGTTTTGGTGGGCTGGAGAGCTGGGGAGAAAGCCCTTGCTTCAAGCTAACTGGGGAATGTGATTTATGATTGTTTATTGAAGGAGGGGATTGCACTTTGTTACTTAGTATCCAGGGGAGGGGAATTTAGTTTTTGGTTTCAACTATGTAGTGCCGATACTTTGTTTCTCGAATAAAAGATTATTTAAGGTAAACAATGCCTCGAAGTTTTTTTGAAGAGTTTCATCTATCGGAACCATGACACAAAACATATTAAACTCATCATGGTTGTTCAATATACTTGTATTTTAAAGAATTATTTTTATTCCTGCAATTTTATCATGTTAGATATATAATCCAACAGCCACACTCTATGAGTTAATATATAAAACCTCGGCCACCCAAATTTCACAGTGATCTGGAACTGCTTTGAGATAGGTGCTCTAATATGATCATAGAACTTTCCTTGAACAGCTGCTAGAGTGATTACCAGCATTCTCAGCCGTTCCACCACTTTCATGGGTAGAAACAAAGTGGCAGCCAAAGTTAAAAAAAAAAAAATCTGGTCCCTTCCACTCAGACTTTGGACAATTACTCCCATGTGAATGGTAAGACCAGGGCTTTTTTTCTCATAGAACGCCCAAAACGGAGTTCCGGCACCTTTTTTGGATGGAACCTTGTAGGGTAGGCAAGGTGGGTTGTATGACATGTGTGAGTTCCGGCACCTTTTTTTTTTTTTTAGAAAAAAAGCACTGGGTAAGACTGTGTTTGGGAGGGTAGGAAACATGGCTATATGTAGAGCATGGCAAATAGCTCTGAAGGGTTGCATGGAAGCCTTTGTTAAGCTTTACAGCAGGAAGAAGAGGAGACGGAGGCTCTGAAACATTTATTTTCAATCTTGTCAATTGCAAATAGAAGCCAAGGAATGTGCTGCAACTGTGCAATTTCTTTTTACATGCAGATGGAGCGTTACCAAGGCTATGGAAGATGAAGTCTCCTTAAGTTTGTATATCAACTGCCAATCCCAGCCAAAATATTCCTATAATAAGACAGATTGTTTTTCCCTCATAAATATGTAAATTTATGGTACTTGCAACCACTGAGGAATGTTTGGTGTTTTGACAGTATATCGAACTATACATAGAAAGCAAGAAATTAAGAAAATAATCATTTGAGTGGTTTCAAGTTTGATGAATTCTCTTAACACATTTATGAGCTTCTTTTAAAAATAGTATTCATGTCCGACATAAAAAGATTTATGTCCTTCTGCTATCCACCATTTGTGACTAATTTTCTTTCTGTATAATTTAAACTTCCTAGGTACATATATTTAAATGGACCAAATATTATAACATTAACCCCTAAATTGCAGAACTCATATAATTAAGGCGTCAGTATAATACCATATGCATACTTATCATGCATCTATTTAACAAGACTGCATATCTGCAAAAGGAATAATTGTGAAGTGTACAGCAGTATGCATAGTAATATAAGCATATTAGCAATATTCTTGATAAATAGAATTATTCAGCCTTTTCAAAACAGTAATCCATGAAATGATCCTAAGTATAAAACACAAGAGTAAATTTTTTCAATAATATTTACATATACTTGAAATAAAACAGTAGCAAATTAAGGCAATTAAAAGCATCAGAAATAAAATCTCTCTCCCTCCCTCCCAAAATGCCTATTAAAATATTTGGTAGATTATTTTTGTAATGATTAAAAATGCAGCTCTAAACATCTTCTATATCATCTAGTGAGAAAAAATGTCCTCGCATCATGGAACCAAGTGACTTGAGTAAGACCTGATTTTTTTTAATTTTCAGGAAAGAATGTTCCATGGAGCCTTCGGGTGAAACATTTTACTAGAGGTCCTCAGTATAAAAAACAAGGTTAACCTCCTGCTATCCAGCTTAATAGGGAGCCTGTCTGGTGTAGTGATTAAGGCAATATATTTAAGGTAGCAGGAGGCTGTGCGTTCTAATCCTACCTTAGGCACAAAGGCAGCTAGGTGAACTTAGGTCAATCAGCCTTAGGGAGCAAGCAAAGGCAAGCCACTTCCAAAAAGTTGCCAAGAAAATTGCAGGGACTTGTCTGGGCAATCTCCAAGAGTCAAGAATGACTTGAAGGAATACAAAGACTTGGGACCAGAATTTCCATTGCTGAGAAAGGTGTTTGTTAAGTGAGATGTGCCCCATTTTACAATCTTTTTTTTTGCTGTAGTTGTTAACTGAATCACTGCAGTAATTAAGTGAATCACATGTTCCTTAATGAATCCAGCTTTCCAGCTTGTCAGGCACTAGCTGGGATGGTGATCACAGGACTCGGGATGCTGCACAATCATGAGTACATGCTGATCACCGAGCACCCAAATTTTAGATACATGATTGTGGAGATGCCACAATGATTGTTAAGTGTGAGGACCGGTCCTAAGTCAGTGCCATTGTAACTGTGAACAGTTGCTAAACAAATGGTTGTAAATCAAGGAATACCTGCAGTCAACTTTAGCTTGGCTAATTGGACTAATTTGTAAATGTAGTCTTTTGGCTAAGATTAATTTTGTAATCCCCGAATTAACTTGCTGCTCCTTAGAAACTTGAAACATGTTGATAGATAAGGTACTTGAAATCTGTCTCATATGTAACCTGCATCTACATAACTAATTATGTCATTCATCAGTTCCTGATCTAGTGAAAATTGTGAGAATATCTTTAGACATAAATTCACTACTATTGAATGTTTCATGGAGTCGTTGTTTTCCAAAATAAGTATCCTATCACTAAAAATATTTCTACAGATTCTCTTGATTTGATAATGTCATTTGATTAAAAAATAAATATAAAAGCACTAATGACAGTTGCTGAAGGCAGCTTTCCCCAGTTGGTGTGATGCTCTCTAGAAGAGAACATAAGAAACATTTTGTGTGTCTACAGACATACACACAAAAGTTATATAGCTTCAATTTGGTCAGAACGGTTATATTACTTCAAGCAACTTTCCAAAGAAAGATTTGTACACAATTAAATTGTAGGTTTGTTGTGTAGAAGTTTGAAATCCAGAACTGCCAAAATGATTCTTCTCAGTAATACCTGTTTCATGGGGTGGGCAGTGTAGGTAAAATGAAGATATCAGAAGATGATGCTGTTAGATGTCATTGGGGACTCTACTGATTCATTATTGTTCTGATCAAAACTGCTTATTGTTTTGTAACAGATATTACAAATCAACAGTTCCAACAGGCAAGCTCAAAGCAGATAAGATGGCGGCCCCAAGATCACAAATCAAATTCTTTCCATTTTGTGGTTTTTGGCTGAGTTGCTTTCTCTGCCCCTTGGTTTACTGAAGCCACCGTTTTCCTGAAACTGGAGGCTCAGACTAGTTTAAAAAATGGGCATTGACATCACTTAATACCACTATAATGAGATCATATTGAACTGGTTGCTGCAATTTTTAAAGGATATTATAGAGTTAAAAATCTACAAAGATAAGGACAACTAAAATGATTATGGAATTGATATAACTCTCCTACAGGAAGACCAGAGGCATCCGCAAAATTGAGGGTGCCAAAACAGAGAAACGGTGTTTGCAGCATCACATTTCAAGCTCAGGTCTCTTTTGTCAGTGCCACAGATGCACAAAGAGAAAGGGGTAGAGCCAGTGTTGGGATTCAAATATATGAACAACCAGTTCTCTGTGTGAATCCCACTTCTGGAAGTCCATTCTGTGCCTGGGCAACAAAAAATTAGCTACCAGTTCTACCGAACTGGTGTGAACTGGCTGAATCCCATCACTGGGTATTGCTTTGACCACAGTGCTGCCATTACTATTCTTTGACCCTGCTGTGCAAGATAATAGCAACTAAGGCTAGCTTTAAAAGATGGAGTGAGTCAAGAAACGATATACAAAATTATGCATGGCATAGATAACACGGAGACAGAGGTTTCTCTCCTTTGTACAATGTTACCAAAACTAAATTCAGGAAATGAAATATATTATTATATAATATGTAGTAGTGAAGTTGTGAACTGGATTTCCTGCAATTTTGTAAGGGCAACCAATCTGAATAGATTCAGAAAAAAAAAATATCTGGGCAGATTCATGGAGGATCAGTAGCTGTTAACATTACTACCTTTTGAATCATAGATACCTCTTGCATGTTTTAAATACTCATTGGTGAGAATTGACAGTGTGATGGAGGTTAATATCTTCCAGATTTGTGAGTTTACCAGATGCATCCTTTTGGCTTCTGTGTCTTATTGAATGCTGATCCAAGTAGACTAGTAGACTGGTCCAGCAAGTTCTTCTTATGCACTTAACAGTATACATCTTCAGTCTTGAGTCTTTTTGATTAGCACATTTAGCATCTAAACACCAATAAACAATTTCATTGTAATTACAATTAGAATTGCTTTTTAAAAAACACCTATCTGAAACATGATACAGAGAGAAAAGCTGTTAGCTGAAAATAAATTAAATCATGTTTAGATGCTACCTGCAACTGAAAGAGCTGGGAGGAATGGCTTGATATATTATAAATAATAGAACTTGGGCTGTCTGTCACCTCTCCCCTGTCTCCTCCAGAAGATAAAATCAAGGCTGTGCACCTGGCTACAGTTCAGAGTCTAAGTTATAGCTTTACACAAGTCCTTCTATGAACTCTGACAGTAACTGTGTGGTTTTAATCTATTGCTTTGGCTTTTGTGACTCAGACAGGCAGAACCCCTTATAACCTAAAACAAAGCAATTTTGTCTTTAGATCAAACTAGTTTAATCAGCCTATGTTTGATCCTTAAGTTTTCTTTCAACCCCGACCTCAGGGCTTTATCGCTTCTAAGCGATGGAGCTTTCCCTTCCTAGCCTATGTTCAAGGAAAGTTTAGGCCGCCAGCTGTTGGTGATTCTGTAATTAGATTGCTGCGCTGCATAAAGAGTTAGACTTGATGATCTAAATTACTCTTTCCAACTTCATGAGCTGTTGATTAAATGATTTTAATAAAGGCTTTGAAACTCAGAGCAGACTAAATCATCAGAGTGGCATAAAGAGATCAGCTACATATAATTGTGGAATTGGAACTTAGCGTCCTCTGGAGCTGTTCGCTGCCCATGCTAACTGGAGCTGCTAAGAACTCTGGTACAGTAGTTGAATGTCCTTCAGTTCTCCAGCTGTGAGCTATAATAAGCACTAAATTCCTTTTACATTAGTCTGTAGAAAATATCACTGATTTTCTTTTAGTTTACAAATAAGATTAAAAAAATATGGACCACTCCTAAGATGATTAGGGGACTGGAGGCTAAAGCATATAAGGAACGGCTGCTGGAATTGGATATCTCTAGTTTAATGAAGAGAAGGACGAGGGGGGACATGATAGCAGTGTTCCAATATCTCAGGGGCTGCCACAAAGAAGAGGGAGTCAAGCTATTTTCCAAGGTGCCTGAAGGCAGGACAAGAAGCAATGTATGGAAACTAATCAAGGAGAGAAGCAACCTACAACTAAGGAGAAACTTCCTGACAGTTAGAACAATTAACCAGTGGGACAACCTGCCTCCAGAAGCGGTGAATGCTCCAACACTGGAAGTTTTTAAGAAGAAACTGGACAGCCATTTATCTGAGATGGTATAGGGTTTCTTGCCTGAGCAGGGGTTTGGACTAGATGACCTCTAAGGTCCCTTCCAACTTTACTACTACTACTACTACTACTACTACTACTACTACTACTACTATTATTATTATTACTACTACTACTACTACTACTACTACTACTATTATTATTATTATTATTATTATTATTATTATGTGGTGGGTATGAGCTGTACAGAAACATTTATTTGGATGGTCTTTAAAAACATACATTTTTGCTATCTCTGACTAATGTTGCATAATACTTTATATTTGTGTGATATTGGAATGTCATTATTTAAGTGTCGGGCAAGCATAATGAGTTAGCGTTAGGAATGGGTACTCATAATTTGCTCCTATAGTATCTGTTTGATGTGGCAAATAGAAAGATATGCTGCAGACAACACAAATGCAGGTTGGTAAGGGTAGGTCACAATTAGTGAAAGTGTGGGTAGTGTGACATTTGATTTAGTGCCAAGGCCGCTGGTAAAGATCCCAAGGGAGGCCACCGAGGCCGCTGGTAAGGCCGCCAACATGGGGGCC
>NW_015387329.1:693701-727786 GCF_001527695.2 Protobothrops mucrosquamatus
GGAGGATTTTATTTAGGGACGATTTTAAGTATAATTTTAATTGGAACACAGCCTCTAATATTTGGTTTTTAATTTGGTTTTAGAAGGGTTTTATTTTTGTATATTGTTATTGTATCTGTTTTTAATATGCTGTGCACCGCCCTGAGTCCTGCGGGAGAAGGGCGGTATAGAAATTAAAATAATAATAATAATAATAATAGTACAAATTATAAATTGATATCAGGTTGTGTTTAATGCAAACTAAAATTCAGTTAAAGTGAGGCTAGTGTGTGCATAGTTGCCACTGGGGTTTTTGATGTTAATTTTTGTATAAAAAATCAAGAAAAGAAAAGTTCCATTCGAGGAAAGTTCAAAAAAGAAGAGGCTCGTTTGGAGAATTAGAGCAAAATACAGAGGATAGAGGTACACTTTGGAAATGTCTTTTGTTCATTTGACTTATTTTAAATATTTCGGAGAATTATCTAGAAGATAGGAATGATATTTATATTTTTTGGTTGTTATTTTGCTTTCTATAACTTCTTCGACTTTATTAAAATAAATTTAAGCTGTAAGAATATTCTTTTAATCTTTCATTAATAAACATATCAAAATTTATGTTTCAAAATCTTCATTGGCCATTTCCATAAATCTGAATCAATTCTATTTTTTCAGAGAAGGATCACTTTGAATAGTGTGGATTTGAAAAATAACAGTTTTTGGAATTCATTAATTGCACTAATTGAGGCATACCTGTAATATCATGAAACCTCTACTACATTAATTAACAGTTCATGCTTTTGTGAGTCTTTTTTAATAATTCACAGTATGTTGTCTAAATTTAAAAGGAAAATAAGTGTGTGTGTTTATAATTGTATAATATTTTGTGTGTTTGTATTCTTTTTTTAAAAGAAGAAAATAGTTTACGTTTATGGTGCCTCAGAAAAAAAGTCATTTTATACTGGCAGATTTTTGCTTTGCTGTACGGATATCTGCTGTGTGAAAGTTTATTATACAGATGAAGAAAGAAAATATGCCAAGGCCAAAAAAAAATTAATGCCATTTTCTGTGCAGTTTATAGCTTCATATTGAATAATTCAAATGCTGGAGGTTAAATATATAGTATTCCTGAATAATAAGTGCTTGAGTAGGATTATGAATATTGTCCAAGTTGCTCTGAAATCACCTGAAATGATTTCTCCCTTAAGCTATACTTTAACAATCGGTACTTAACAGTTGTATGCATTTTTTGTAGCATAGTCCAAAATCCTTTTCTAAGATTCATACTTGGGTTAATTGTCCTAACAAGTGACCTATAATGATGCACTTTCCTGGGAAGAATGTAATTTTGCATTTCTGCTTTTGTAAAATGAGCGGCATAGCAATTATTCAAATTTATAATGATTGGATTATAGGATTAACAAAATGATACTGGATTTGCTCTCCCTTTCTCTACATTTTATTCTAAGGTTGAGTCAAGGTTGACAACATTATGCAAACGAGTCAAGCCAATCAATCAAAAATGGCTGATTCCAGGAAACTCTTGTCTTCTCTTTTCACCCAGATAACCTTATGTGCTCAAAGGAGCTAGCAGACATGTTCATGTGGAACTTTGAAGAAGTGTTCAGCAACTCTTCCAGCCATAAGAAGTCATAGTTATATGAAAAGGACCCATGGATGACTTTTCCAAACTAAGAATGGGCAAGCATCTGCCTCTCAGTTATTCCATTTGGAAAAATAATGGTGGGTGTAGCAAAAGCACATCTGTGCAAAAGAATGTTGCCAAAGCTTTTCCTCTTTTGGGGGTCAAAAAAACAACGAGCATCTGCTTTTCAGTGATTCCTTGTATCTGCATGATCACTCTTTTCTTAGTCCTCTACCTTTTTGTCTCCTTTGACTCTTGATCACTTCTTTTATCCCATTTTTCTCTTTTATCCCATTTGCTTGCAGAAGTCTCCTATAAAAGGACATTTCTTTTTTTAAAAAAGGAAGAAAACAAAGAAGAAAACTCCATTAAGTCCTTTTCTACTGTAGTATATGAAATGGTAGAAAGGGACAATCAGATCTGAGTTCTCCCATCCCTCTGAAGTTTACCACACAAAATTGATAAAGGCTTGTCAGAATCTTTGTCTCAAGTTGCCCTAGAACAGGGGTGTCAAACTGCCGGCCCGCGGGCTGGTTTCATCATACCGGAGCCACACCCACCCCATTGCCGGCAATGGCAAAAAAGCTCCGATACATCGCACGACGTCATGTGACGTCACGAGTTTGACATGCCTGCCCTAGAAGTTAAACCTGAAGACAATTCCTGGACCTTTCAGGATCCGATCTTAATCCTTCAGTACATGGTCTTCCTAAAATGGAACCATCAATCTCTCTGGGAGATATCAGTCTTTCTGGGGCCTGAAGCAGCCATACTGAGTTCCTAAAAGAGCTAGCTGATCAGCTAGTTCCAGAATCATATGAAGGAGCAATATATCATGTCAATTCTTTTAGTCCCCAACTTAGATAAATTATATCTTCAGGAAGCAAAGAACCACACATACTGGTAGTAGACTCAGTCAAAACCTTAAAGAATTAGCAAGCACCTATTGATACAGAGCCCTTATCTTCCTTTTCCTTTAATTTGGTGTTTTTCAAACTTGGCAACTTTAAACTGTGTAGACTTCAACTACGATAATTCCCCACCCAGCAAGCCACATATCTTAAAGTCCACACATCTTAAAGCTATCAAGTTTGAAAAAAAAAATCATTGCTCTATTTGAGAACCATTAAGGACCAGAATTGTGTTCTAACACAGTCCAACTCTGAAAAGGAAAGAAAGGTGATGCTTCCATCCCCTCCCCTTTTTTCTCCTTCTACAATCTGGAAAAGAGTTCTATTTTATTCCCCATTCCCCAATGCAGCAGAGCCCATGAAAAAATATCCTTGCATTTAAGGAATGTATGTGTGAATGCTACATTGTGCAAAACTCTCTTTTGTTCAGGAAGTGTAAGAGTCTCATCTTTTTCTGCCTTCTCTGTCTCCAGCTACATCACTTCATGAACTTTCCCCCCCCTCTCCTGCTTCATCTTTGACTCATTGTATTTGAGTGTGCTGCTTCCTGAACTTTTTTTTGTCTTTCTCTCCTTAAACAGTACAATTTGCTTGATTCTCCTAGACTATAAAACTGCTTTTATTGATTGCCTTAAACGTTTTTTAACATCAACATCATTCTTTATGATGAATTCCCATAGATTGTCAACTGTTTATGATTTGATTGTCTTGTATAAGTCATATTGGTGACAAAACAGAAAAAGGCCTGAACAACAGGGAAGAATTTGTATTATTTTATTTTAGATCCTTTTCCTGCCTTTATTATTTCTGTAAATAACTCAAGGTGACAAACATACCTAATGCTTCTCCATCCTCCTACAATCACCCTGTGTGATGAGTTGGGCTGAGAGACAGTGACTGGCCCAACCAGTGGCTTAAAGTATGTCTATATATCAATAGAGCCACTGGAAACTAAAACTGGGAAAGTTAATATGGACAGTCCCAAAGGATAATCTTTAGTTATACGAGCTATAACCATTTTATACCTAGCAGTAGCAAACAGATATAGAAACTAGGTGGTCCTTCCTCTGCACAATGAGGAAATGTTCTGATGGACAGCAGTGATATATCTATCATTTAACCTCCTTTTTAAATAATAAGGACAATAATTGCCTCTCATGGCTGTGTTCCTCAACCTTGGCAACTTTTTAAAGGGGGAAATTGGCTGTTTTGTGAGGAAAGAAGAGAAGTTCAATATGGATTTATAGGAAGTGAGAAGAGGCCAAGGAGCTCTAGAACAGTGGGGAAAAACCAGAGTGGAAATTGGCTTTAAAAGCCAACATCAGCCCCATAGCACAAGAGTCCAGAAAACTAGCAGGAGCTGGAACTGGGAGAGTCAGAGTAAATTGGAAGGTGTGACACTATCAGAATGTAACCTAAAAGGCCTGGGCAGCATGAACTGAAAGAAGAGGATTGGGAGAAGGAAACTTTCTCCTCCTCCTCCAACAGAACTTTAAAAATTAGGCTGAGTGAGTAAAGAGGGTTGGGAAAATGGCAATGGGGGCATCTAAAGCAGGACAGCAATCAGGCAAAGTGGATAGATCAAGCAACCTAATGGACAGAAGTTTTGGCAACTGGAGAGAAGCTTCTGAGAGGCTTCCCAAAAAAAGTGGTGAAAATTGGAGGGAAGGTGGCATTGAAGGGATTGTTTCTAAAGAGATGACAACAGCTGCCTTGGGAGGCACAACAGAGAATCTAGAAGAAAAGCTAGGGGAGCTGACTGGAAGATGTGTCTGACTACCTCCTCTGCCAGTTGGAGCAGAGTATCCTAGAGAGACACTACCAAGTGGGACCAACAAAAGAAAGCACAGCTGTCTTCTAATTGGAATTAACCAACAATTCATAAACAGCAGCTGAGGAAAGAAAAAAAAAATAAAAGTGTCAAAGATTAAAACTTAAAGACTTAGAAAAATAACTTGTTTACTAGGATAGACAAACAATTACTAAAACATAACGTATATGTAAAAGTAAGAAAATGAGATACAATTATGGGAAAACAAAAACTGAAAATTGAAAAAGAGAAATAGTAGATGTTATAATATAAAGCCTTGAGAAAGCTTATAGACATGCATAATGCTTAAAAACATGTAAGATGGTGAAAGAAACCAAGAAAATTAATTTACTGTATATAAAATTATGTCAGCTTTATATCAATTTATTGTTGTAAAAAAAGAAAATATATCATTTCTTCATCATCCACATACTGTCCAGAAACTTACAGCAAGACTGAACCAGCCTAAAATGGACAAAAGAATCTAACACAGAGATAGTAGGTTAGCCTAGAATTCAGTCATAAACACTGATATTCCACAAAAAGCAATAGCTTACGTTTCAACAATTCTGGAGGGAAGTGTGTCGTCACACATAGGAGAAGACAAAATGATGGGGATGTTTAACAGCCTTATTCAAAGTCTACAGGTATTTGTCATGAGAGAAAAAAGGTAAAATGGCACAGAATATGTATCTGTCTAAGAAATACTTTGATCATAAATGTGTAATGTTGAAAAAAGTCTCGATCAATTCCTTATCAGAAAAGGAATGCCTCAGTTCAAAAAGGGCTATTACACAAAAAAAAAAAAGATAAGGATGATTGAAAAAGAAAACAAAATTCTCTAGCACTGTTATGGTAGATGCATGACAACAATTAACTGAAGCTGGGAAATGGGTACGTCTATCTTCTGGCATGATCTTGTCACAGGCCTGTTAAGACTGACGTGGTAAATACATGTAGATGCAAGGGAGACCTTTTTCCATGTATTAAATGGATTACCAGAATATGATACTTTTTCGCTAATTCTTTCCACTAATTGTGGCCTCCACTAACAGTCAAAGAATTTAAGGTGTTAATTTTAAAGTCGACTGGGGCTCTAAGCCTTATATCATTATTCTGCTACCCTGAAAATTATATATACACTCTAACACAGTGTTTCTCAATCTTGGCAGCTTTAGGCTGTGTGAACTTCAACTCCCAGACCTTTTTATGAAACCCGAGTAGAAAATGATCTTACACCCACAAAGAACAAAAAGCGTTCATTTATACCTCATTTGAAAAGTATCATAAACCCAAAGTGGGAAGGCTTCCATGTGTTCTGCAGAGAAATTATTACAAAACCAATGATCAATATTGTTTTGGTCAGTGCCCAGCTAAAGAACAAAAGAACAGAGCAAAGCAAATAACTACTACAACACAGTTCAGCAACAGTATATCCAGCGTGCACAAGGTGACTTCACAAGTATGGTGAAGAACATACCATTTTCTATTAACATGAGGCATTCACAGCTTTAGATGTTTTCTGATTTTTGAAAGTTTTGCCTTCCAGAGCAAATTTTGAGAAGTTTCCCTGCACACCCAAGTCCCCTTCTTGAGGGAAGCACAATCCAAGGGCCTCCTGTAGTTCATTCACAAGCTGTTTTATTTGTGGTATCTGTATTGGAAAACAGACCTCTTAAGAAATACTTTTGTGTTGTACTTATTACCAGTGCTTTTTAAAAAAAAAAAAAAAAAAAAAGGTGCTGGAACTCACACGCGTCATACAACCCGCCTTGACTACCCTACAAGGTTCCATCCAAAAAAGGTGCCGGAACTCCATTCTGGGCGTTCTATGAGAAAAAAAAGCCCTGCATATTACTGAAGTATCCTGGGAGGATTCTCAAATGAATGTCTACTAATAGCACAGCTAACTAGACCCTGAGGGGGTAACTGTCTATCAATTCTTTTTATGATACTTGGAGAAAAGCTGAGTTGGAAATGAGCAATATCTATACAATAAAACATAATTTTGGAGATTCTCCTGTGTTTGCTGAGTTCAAGTATACAACACCAAGAGAATTTTTTTAAAAACATGGTTAGGGTAGGATTTTGTGGCCTAACAACAGACCAACAAAAGAACAGGAAAGTCACCTACAAAAGTTTCTCATATTCTAGTTTAGAGTCAGACAGAAATTATTATCCAGAAGGCATACATAGGGTGTGTGCCAGCAATCATTAATTTAGCTTAAAGGTGCTCAATAATGTTATTATATGTTCTCCCCCTCCCATTTCAGAAAAGCAGCCAAATAGGTAGTCTGGCATCTGTCATATAAGGATTTATATAAATGCTTTATTTACTGGTAGGAATGGGCAAATCAATCAGAATCGATTAAGAAAAGGCCATTTATTCTACAAGGAAAAAAATAATTGAAAGCATCAAGTAATGGTCAAACACACTGTAACATTTCTGCAGTTTTCAACAATTGGTGATGTCAGCAGAGGGACTCATTTTAGATTCATAAGCAATTAAAAAGAATCATAATAAGTTTGTAAGTAGGGCTATTATATAAAAAAACTAGAGAGATAGTAAGATGTTCAAATTAAGATACAACTTGCAAGCAAACATGGTTCCACTTTCCATAAACTACCAAATGAATAGCTCTTACATGAATTGCTTTGTTGTGCTTAAATTATCAGCATTTTTCCTGGGATAATGAAAAATGGAACAATTATCAGGTGCACTGTCTAAAATACATAATTTAAAAGAATTCTCTAGCTTATATGTTCCATTAATGAGGCTGAACTGCATATGCAATAAAGGGGAAATAAAGGCAAGTATTCAATTTCAAGAACTCTTTTGAGAAACAGGTCTACCATTGGGCTTTGTAGCTTGCCTCTTTTCGAGCATTGTCCTTTGAAATAATATATATTTCATCCCAAGAACCAAAAATGCAGTTCCACTTTATACTCGCATGAGGGCAGTTTTGTGGTATCCCAGATGGTTCCTCCAGTGGATCAGATTAATCCCACTTAATCTCTTTATAATCAGTCTTCATCTTCCTAAGCAGATAGTTAAGGAAAATGGTATAGATCATTGCTGGGCTTGTCTTCCCCCGATGCAGATGTTCTGTGTCATGGTTTATGTAGCACAAATGAATGTTCCCTCTGAACATGCAGGTGGCAAATGAGTAGATATAAGTCATTTTTATTTATGCCTTTAAGAATTGTCCTTGGCAGCTGTCTTGAATCTCCTCATTTATGCTGACTCTGTCGATCAAACTAATTAAGCAAAATCTTCCCAAAAGCAGCCATAGGTATAGGGTTCAAAGATAAATGAGAATATATTCTGATCAAACTATATTATATATAATTATCATTTGGTTCAATGGCACTTGATACAGTCATTACACACATAGGCGGTAATGTGTCTCCTGAAGGGCAAGGATTTTTAAGAAACGGAATTTACTTCGGTACAGCAAAGATTTCAGAGTCAAGATAGATAAATTGATTCCCTCTTCATGTTTCAGATTCCAACTCTCACAGATTTTTTTTCAGTTTTCCATTTTTACCTGAGACTGATGGTATTTGGAGCACAGTGGGTTGACAACATCCTCTATAGAGATGAGGTTATGAGGTTATTAGAAACAGGGAAGAAGTTTTATATTTGATCTCACAGCAACAATCAAGGCTTTGAACAATGTTTGCCCAAGGTTGTATATGAACTTTAGCAATCACTTCCCCCCCTTTCTCTTGTTTCTGTCCAGTAAAAACTCACAAACATTATAACTAGAAGTGATTCTACATTAAGGGCATAATATGAAATTGACACAATAGCTCCCAAACCTAAACTGGGATAACCATTAGTGATAGGTTCTGACAAAGTCATTGAGACTAGTAAGTGGCCCAGGGTGTCAAGTGATCAAGCCTTTGGTTATTAGGTATATTCCTCATATTCCCAAGGTCCATTCTCATAAACGGATGCAAAGGGCATTACCAAGCCATTTTCCTTGAGTGACATTATCGCAGATGGAAAATAAGTACTGATTCAAAATGTAGAGCGCCTAAAAAGCCACACTTACAACTGTTTCAACTGGAACATTAACAACCATAGCAAAAAAATAATACCATCTCAGAATACCAGGACTTTCTAGATAAGAAGTGCAAGCTGCAGAAAGCTATGTCACAAATCAAAGATATGCAGCATTTGCCAATATCATTAGAATTCATCCAATTCAGAAAATAAGGTCAATTAATTAATTAGATTAAATAAATATGGACATTGTGTTAGCTACATCTCAATTTAATTACATTTAAATGGAAAATAACTCCCCCCTCAAGTTTTAGTTTTTTCCCCAAGCCACATTCAAGATGTCTTACTTGGAGGTTACTGATTTAATAGTTAAAATAAACTTGTTTTAATTGTTCTCTCTGGAGAGCCTCTCCATCCCTCCCAAATTTTGTCCAGCTCCTACCTCTGCTATATCTCACATACTGTAGCTGGCATTTTTGTTGCTAAAAATCTCTTACATAAAATAATAGAAGGGACTCTACTTTTCCCAGTTCCAGAACACCATGGATATATTTCTGGCCCAGCTTTAATCAAAAGACAGGTGAAAGAAAAGTCAGCATGACCTAACCTGTTCCATGCCTAAATGCCTCAAAATAGCTAACAGACCCGAAAAAAAGCCAACTTCAAAATAACTAATATAGAGGGGAAACCTATAATAGCAAATGATGAGTGCAACATTAACAGAAAAGGCAGAGTAAGTACAGCAGAATGCAATTAAACTAATTTGCAATTTAGTGTCCAGCTAATTAATGTTGCCAAGTGGTACAGAAGAAAAAAAATAATTTAAGATTCTCCTGGAATCATCTTTTATTCTTCCTTGCCATTTCTCTTTGAATATACTTTTTCCTAGATCTAACACTTGGGGAGAAAGTTGAATTGCAATCAGCCAGGTATTGTTCTTTTATTCCGAAGACGAGACGTTTTGAGCCCATTTTGATGTGGCTATCTACATAGAGTAGATCTATCAATGAAATGGAGAAGTAATATTGATGATACAGTAGCTTGTGGCTGTGCAAAACAATTGGGTGTCTGCATTACACATTAGGAGAAAAGATTGGATATTGACCCAAGAATAAAAATACAGCACAAGGCACAAGTCTTGATTTAAAAAAGAGGAGTGGGCAAACGTTAGCTAGCGAAGTATTTGGCCCCCATCCACCCCACTTTTTTTTTTTTTTTGCAGAACTGACTTTCAGTCATAGAAGTAATAGAAGAGGCATATTAATGTTATCAAATGGGGCCTGTCCAGTTTTAAAAATGGTCCTCTTTCAGGGAACAATGACCTGTTTTCATGCCTGGGGAAGCTGCTCTCAATGAAAAAAATAACCACAGTAGTGAATATGTTAAGGATTGTATGGTAAATGGGCGGAAAACTTTGGTTATAATATAATGTTAGACCAATGGAAGAATATATGGATTAATGTTTTAAAGTTTACTTTGAATTACAACTTGAAAAAAAAGTTTTGTAAGATGAGGTATCGATGGTATTTGACTCTGGATAAATTGGCAAGAAAATATAATAGCAGTTCCAACAAATGCTGGAAATGTAATCAAACTCCAGGTACATTTTATCACATCTGGTAGTCTTGTAAACATGCTAAATCATAATGGATAAATATAATAATGATTATGCAGAAAATACTTAAAATGCAAATATTAATGAGACCTGAAGTCTTTGTTTCAGGTATTATGGATAAATCAATAGAAAAATAATTTGGAACCTTATTTCTGTATATAATGACAGCGACAAGGGTTGTATTTGTCAAATATTGGAAAGAAAAAGGAATACCAACAGTGGAAGAAAGGATTTTGAAATTGATTGAGTTGGCAGAGATGGTAAAGTTAACAGCATTGATTAGAGACAATGCTTTGGACACGTTTATAAGAAATTGGTAGCTGTTAATGGAGTTTATGTGAGTTAAATATAATAATGGACTGTTAACAGAGGGCTTTGAAGTTTAATTTATTTTGGAGGGTTAACAGTTAACAGCTTTCTTAGCATGAACAGGTATTGGGTCAACTTGATTGACAGACAACACATTTGTATATTTGGGGTATTTGTTAAGAGAATGTGATGTATGATAGCAATTTAGCAAGCATAGGTGGAAAATGTATAAGTATTTGTAGACCCATAAAGCAAGAGGGGGAACTTATTAGATTTGTTTGAGATAATAGGTATCAGCATTCAACCAGAATAGAGGTTATATATTTACTGTTAATTTTCTTGTAGACATTTCATTACCCAACTAGGTAACACCTAAGTAGATGATGTTACCCATTTGGGTAATCAAATATCTGCAAGAAAACGATTAAGCTCAGGGAGCACCGAGGCCCCCACAGTTCAACCCTGTGCAACAAATACTTTCTTCTATTAGTGGCCATCCTAATCAATATGCCAAAAGACCATTTGCCATGCAATCTCACAACTCACC
The DNA here is from genome assembly GCF_001527695.2 of Protobothrops mucrosquamatus. NCBI lineage: Eukaryota > Metazoa > Chordata > Lepidosauria > Squamata > Viperidae > Protobothrops > Protobothrops mucrosquamatus. The sequence continues at coordinate 704,524 of NW_015387329.1, forward strand.
TTTGCCAGTTGTTCTACCACCATTCATCATGCCCTAGTTTTGGTTCTTCAGTGGGTACATATTAGCCCTGCAGCAGACAACCAGATATATTTCTGGGTTTATTTAAAGACTGAAACCTTGTCCAGGCTGCCTGTCCCTGTGGGCCCAATGTTGCCATCACCATCTTTGTTTTTATACCAGTGATTATCTTCTCCTTTTACTTCCTTTTACCAATGCTTTCCTTTTCCTTTTAAGCTTCTTTCATTAGGACAGAGGTACCCAACCTTTTGGGCACCAGGGACTAGTTCCATGGAGAAAGGTTTTTCCGTGGACTGGAGAGTGTGTGGTTTTGTGTGCATCCCACAGATAGGGCTTTGCTTGTTTGTGCGGTCCGGTTGCTGGCATGCCGCAGCCCAGTACCAGTCCACGGACTGGGGGTTGGAGACCCCTGCATTAGGACACTCATGCTTCTCAACCACTGAAGAGGCCAAAGAAAGTTCCATTTGCTTCATTTCTATGTCCAGTGGAACTTCAACCTGGCTCTGAATTCATAATGTATAGTTTCCAGTCAAAAAGCAAAAATCACCCTCAAGCCAATCAGGTGCAGAAGCTATTAAGTCTTTCTAGCTACTACAAAAGAAAGACTAAAAAGCAAGTGCACACTCTTGCACAATGGAAGATGGGGGGGGATCCTGGATGCAAAATTTAATTGGAATTATCCAATCTCAGTGGACTCCACCAAACTTGCACTTTCTAAAATGTTAAGATGCAGTTTACAATTTTAAAAAAGGCAAACACTGATGCATATTATTAAAAAGGGGCACATGAAACAGATTATATTATGAATGTGTATTAATAGCACAGACAAAATTACATATACAAGACTAAATGTGTGTTGATTTTTTCCCTTGATTTTAAATTGGTACAGAGTTGAAATAAGAAACTGAGCAGTTAGCAAAATGAAGAACTGAGGAACAATGAAATGGATGGATTTGCCAGCATACCTGCAATAGCAAACAAAATCTGAAATGTAGTATCAGCAAAGAAGCATAATAAAAAGTTCCTATATCAGTTTGCACTCAACAAGAAGTTCCAGCAAAACATTTTTATATTGCACTAATATAAATACATAGGACACATCTAATATATTTTACCATTGTGCATATCTAACAAAGTGATTTCAATTTTTAAACAATTCTCATTAGAAGTATATTTCAGTGAAATGTATTCAATGCTTTCAGATAACCAGTGTGATCAAATGAATGTACTTCACAAAGTCACAACAGTTACCACTGACTTGGATGGTTTCCAGATCATTCAGAAATATAAAGTTGTTCTGAAGTCATATGCACAACTTATCACCATACTTTTGAAAGACCAATGATTAAGAATATAAATCTAATTCATGGAAATACAATTAAGTAGTACAGTACAATATTGTGTTAATATTTTCACAATTGATTGGTTCATAGAAACAAAGCAGTAAAATGGGAGCTAATATGATCCTCTTTCTAATAATAATTTGTCTAGAGGAGATTAATGTTCAGTCTAATGCCCTTAATCTGAAAGGTCTCCTTGTTAAAATTATAAGCATTAAGCTATGATGTAGAGCCCATCAGAAAACAGGGAATGCTGGGTTTCAAACAAGTAAATCCTTTTTCTCATCTAGCACTACACAAAATAAAGAGAACTTATCAGATCAATAATTATTTTTGAAATAATGTGCCTATGGCACAAACATCTTTCCATGGGATCAAAGGTCATCTGGTAATTTGAGATATAACATCTTTAGGTCTATAAAACCACCCACCTTCCAATCAGATTTCGGAGAAGATCTAAATTAATCACTCCCTTCATGTAGGAAACCTGGAGACAAAACATGCCCAAGAGCTAACTGGCTGCATGGAATCTTTCAACGAGAAGCCATCTCCCTTTGAGGAAAAGATGTATTGTTAAATAGGCATTATGAATCACCAAGGACTATTATGTCTGATCAAAATCTACCTCTCATGACTTCAACCCTACGCTGTTTAAGGCAATAACAAAATCATCAAAACAAATTTTTGTCCTCTCCTTGAAACAGATGTTGCATTGTTGCTACTATAACACACACACACACACACACACACACACACACACACAGAGAGAGAGAGAGAGAGAGAGAGAGAGAGTCATATCTGAGAGGAAAAAGAAAGAATATAAACACAGGCTATGGAAAATGATGGCTTTTACATGCTGCCTATAGAGATGTCAACTGTTGTAGGAAAGAATAAGCACAGAGAAATATTTTAGAACTATCTTACACAGGATCTGTTCTCTCAACACTTTGAATTTGCTTCTATAATGAGAACCATTCCTCCAGAATACTGGAAAATTAACAAGTTTTATGTTTATGGAAGAATTAGAAGAGATTCATGTCATTTGAACTGACAACATCAATGTTAAAAGAAATAAATAGCTGGCTGGGTAGGATATAGAACATAATTTGTCCAACCATTTACTCTGTAAAATGAAAAGTTTTTATCCAAGTCAATTGAAATTTAGTTGGACCCACACCTGGACCACTTCAGGCAATAGAATGCCCAAAGGTGCCAACTTTTGATGGAAAATCAGTTGTAGGGAATAGGGCAAGTTTCAACTTATGTTCTTTTCAAGTGTCTAATTTGAACAAACAGTAAGTAAGGAGGAAATAAGAACTGTTCATTTGATTTGCATTTTGTCAGTTTATGGAATTTGATCTTCCTGAACACAATGAACACAATTATTATTTGAAAGTCAGACTTTTGGGTTGTTTCTCAGAACCCCCAAAATGTGAAAGTTAAACAGAAATATTTCCAAAACAAATAGTAAAAAAAGTTACATTAGGGAAAAGTGAAAATAATACAGTACAGTAGAATTTATGAATAATAGATATATAATGCCCTGGCTGAAACATGATGAGCTGCTCTCTGTGTGCAAGAAGTTATTTTCATAGGGAAATGATCCATGACTAACAAGATACCTCTCCCTCCATTGGACATCCTATATATGCAGAAGAGAAATAGAAACCTTCAAACCACCTGCAGCTGTAATGCTTATAAGCAAAGACTCAAGGGACTTTAGAGATTAGTTCCAAATTGTAATTTTGAATGGAACAGTAAGGGAAATGAGTAAAAACACGGGAAGCCCTATTTAATCAAGGTCACGTTTAAATTATTTTTTTCCTGGTCGTCACAAATCATTTTGGTTAATCAACAGCCACTTTCTTGGAGTGTAGCTTCTGTCATCATTCTAAATATACAAAAGTCTTGGTGCACAGCTGATTTAGAAAAATACCTCTTTGGACTTAGTAAGCATGATCAGCAGGCACATGGCCGCTGATGGCACTTGGCTAAGAGAGTTGGCCTCTTTCAAGCATTTGGTGTTTACAGGTACCAAAAGACAGCTTGACAGAATTCGAACAGTCAATCACGGTACAGCATATGGCACTATTGTTGTCATTGTTTTTACAGCAGAAAGTCTCATATGTGAGATTTGGCCAGCCCAGTGACAGCTCTTTCCATGAGACAGTTAAAACAGCAAAGCTGGAACACATGCCTACATTCTGCTCTATTGTGCTTTCCCTGTCAAAAAATATTTCTCATTGTCACTGGTGGGCTTCCCTTCTGCTGTGCCACTCTCTAGTGTTGGGTGCCTATTGAACTTTCTGGGAGGTGTCATTTTTTTTAATGTACTTATAGTAACTAGCCTAAAACAAAATGAACAATCCAGAATCCAATGCATGAGGTCAGAACCAAAGAGCAAAAAGAAAATAGCAATAGCAATAACACTTAGACTTATATATTGCTTCAGTCTGGGTCTTCATTGTACCAACCTCGGAAGGATGGAAGGCTGAGTCAACCTTGAGCCAGTCAGGATCGAACTCCTGGCAGTGATCTAAATTAGCCTATTAGATCTAAACACAATCTGGAAATCAAAACAGTCTTAATTTCCTCCTGCTCCTTCTATTTCTTATTTGCTTGGATTCTGAATTTATTGTTTTCAGGGTAGCAATGGTCAAATTATTTTTATTCACCTGCCTTTTATTTCCTGCAATAGAGAATGTCTTAAATCAGTCTTTAATTTCCAAAATAGCTTCTTTGTTATTGCTGTGTTGATGATAAAACATAGAATAGTATAGTATTTGGGCATGTTTCAGGAATGGTGAGGAATAGGGAAATACATTATTACCTTTCTTGATTCTTTTGAGGGTTTTCTTTGGGGCAAGTTCTTGTTTCAAGGAAGATCTGCTCTTCATTGACAAGAAGAGAACCTGCCTGACAAATTTCTCCTCTCCCTCTTTCCCCCTTCCCCCCCCAAGAAGTTGACTCACAGCTGTGACATATGTTTAGTAAGCCTGATGATATTAAGCTTGATATTTCTTCAGTGGAACAGCTTAGCTGCTTTGCTTGTAGCAAAACTGATTCTTCCTCCAATAAGAATTGGAGGAACATCACAGATGGGGATTATCCAGCAGCCATGTTGACAAAACAGATGGGACTTTCCACCAACTGGAGAGGATATTCACTGCCTTCGTATACTGCAAATAGAGAATATGGAATGACACCATCATTTAAAGAGTATGAGAGGCTGTTTTATTTAGCCATTTAGAAGTCTAGTATAAATTCTAACACTCGGTAAGTGTGCATTGTATTTTGAAATGGATAATAACATTTGCTTATATTTTATCCCAACAGTGAATCACCAACTCTATTCAATTTACAAATGGCAATATGTGCATTAATTGTAGGCAATATATTTCCGACAGACTTCTGTGGCAGAAAGGGTGTGTTGTTTCAAATCTCACATAAAGCACCATATTATTTTACATATTAACACAAGCAACATGACTTTCTTTTGAGAAGGGCTTGAATTTCAATACATCCTGTTGGCTTTAAATTGCATGGTATTTTTTAAAGGACTGTTTCAAAATGTTTAACTATTTATAGCATCTAGAGCGGAAGATTCCATGCCTGCCAATTAAAAAGAAGCAGCAGTGATTAATGAGAAAAAGTTTATGAGGGCTAAATATTATGAAAGCAATAGAGAGGCATCTGACAACTGCCTGATGTTCTGCTATCATGATTTCTAATTGTTCCCTCACTTTTAATTATTTTTCATCTTCATCTTTTTGGCCTGTTTGCTAAATTCTTCTCTTACTTTGCACCCTATAGCTTCACAGATCAGCCTTTGCTATGACCCCACACTCTACAAAACAGAATATTTGGTGGTTAGTAAAAATAATCATTTATCTTAGCAAAATGTCAAGATATCCTCCATTAGTCAGTAATAATGATTGGCATTGTAATTTTCTAAGCAATAAAGCTGATTAACATACTTCACTCCAATCCAAAACTTGCTCATGCTTGTTTAGAGAGAGTCATTTAAAATCCTCATGCATCAGAAATACTCAGAACCTGAGAAAGAGTAAAAACATAAAGCAAAATGGGTGAAAAAGTCCCAATGAAATCAGCTCACAGGCATTTAAATGAAAATGCATTAGGCTTTGGTTTTAAAGTAGGCTTGTTTGATTCATCAGAAGGAATCATTCCAGAGTAGGTCCCATTAAAGTCCAAAGAGATGAAATTTCACAAAGACACCCCCCCCCCACACACACACACAAATGATTTGAATAAAACTTAAGCAATGAATAAAGGTTGAGGGAAAAACATACCTAAAATTATGGGGGGAAATTGCAGGAAATGCCATACTGATGAATATATACATGACTTTGCTTCCTCTTTGTCTTCTCTCTGAAGCTTTTTTGTCCATCTAAAGTTGAATTATCCAGGGATAAAGCTGAATTATCCAGGGATATGGCTCTTTGTGGGTGGAGGTTCTTCTCTGAGCTTGTGGGTTCCAAAATGTCCAGAAACCAATCCACAAGCTCTGAGAATGAACCTCCACCCTCATCCTACATCCGAGCTACAGATATTTGCCACCATCACATATGGCTCTTTTTCCAATTGGATGGAAATGGGATCCTGCTGAGGCTTCCCTCTCTTAAACTCCAAACTGAACTACCTTAAGTAATTACAAGAAGAGTACAGGGTAAGCTCTTCAGGCATATAGACTTCCCAATTTCTAACACACATTATGTTCAATTAACTAAGAACAACAACAAAGTTTTCTTTTTCTTTTTAATATAGTTTATTAATTTTTTAACATAATCATCTTAATATTTGGTAAACAGCATGTTGCCTGGGTTTATATTTAAAAACAATCAATAACAATTAATTTCTATAATTCCATAATCCACATAGTAGCTTTCCTTGATTTTCTCTTCTTCCAATAATGTACCTTGAATTAGTACATTTCTTAGTATTTTAATAGATAACAATTGAATATAAACATTTTTCTAGTATTTCTACAAGTAACAATCACATCAATATAAAGCTTCTTTTCTAATTAATCATCTTAATTAGGTAATAAATAAATAAATCATAAATTTATCATAAATTTGTCATAAATCCTGTTTTCAAAGTTCTTATTTGTTTTCCCCACAATGTTCAAAACATTCTTACCAGATAAGATTTTCTCAGAGTTAATTTCACTTAAGTATTTAAATCTTTTTCCTCATATAAGCCATCCCAACAATTTTACATTTCTCATATCTTAAAACAAAAACAAAAAAGAGAAGAAAAAAAGAAGGAAATAGTATACTAATTGAGAAACATGTCCCTCTTAAGCTAAAATACATTTATATCCAGAATTTTTCTATTCTTTTAAACCATATTCAAACAAATGTTTAATCTTTAAATATTCCATCTAATAAGTCTAATCATCTAATCTTTTAAATCTATTCAAAACATTCTTATTAATTGAAATTTTCTCAAAATCAATTACACTTAAGTATCTAAAACATTTTCCCTATATAAGCTATCCTAACATTTTTATATTTCTCATATCATAAAAAAATATTAGTTACTTGAGGGGCACATCTCTCTTAAACTAAAATTCATTTATATCCATAATTTTCTATTTCTTTAATCATATTCAAACAGATGTTTAATCTTTAGATATTTCATCTGATAGAGCCCATCATCTAATTTCTTAATTCTAACTTTAGCCTCTTTTTTTTGCCAAACATCTTTCCTAATCAGTATGCTTCGCTGGACCAGAAGGTCTTCCCATAGTCTTGTAGATGTTGTTGTAGGTACAAGAGACAAGTCAAGTAAGATGTTTTTGTAGGAATGTTTTGCCCCTTTGTATTCATTGAAATTCTTTTTCTTTCTCTCTCTCTCTTAATTTCTCTTATCTTTTTTTGTCTCTCAAGTTCTTGTAGTTCTCCTGACAGCTCTATTATCCATTTTGTCGAATCTTTTTTCTTGTCCTCAGACTTATTTTGCAATCTTGAAGTGTAGGTTACCTTTTCTATGTCCGATATTTCCTGCATTTTTTTCTCTGCCTGGGTTAAATCATAATTCCTTCCATTGTTGGGTTCCATCTTTAAATCTCTTTCCTCTGGTTTATGTTCAGTTGTCTGCTTTATTTGATCACTTTCTATTTTGTTTTCTGAGAGTTTTTTTGTTGTGAGGTTAAATTGAAGATGTGTTCATTTATATTTTCAAAGTTGTTTTTAATTTCCTCTTGGTTTGAAATCATTATCATTTGTATTAGTTGCAAGGTAGCATACATTTCCTCCTGGAAAGTATTTGTTTTTTCTTGATATGTTCTTTCTGCAGATCTCTGATGTTCCATGATAGCAAAAAATCAAAGTTTTCCTTTCTCTGCAAACAGCTTTAGAGTCACAGTTCAATAAGTATTTATAATCCAGGAGGATCAGTTTTTTCCCCTAAGGTTTATGGTTCTCACTTTGTAGATAGCCCAAAATGTTTTCTTTTCTTTGTTGCAGCTGTTCTCTGTTTAGTTAAAACATTGAAGTTCACAAAAACAGGTTATCTTTTTCTGGGCTTTCTGCCAATTTTTGTATCAGAGTAACTACAATTGTATATTTTCATCCACCACTAGATGTCAGGACCAGTTCATTTTTCAGTTTTCAAAACAGGCAATTACTTTGTTCTGTTTTCATCAATAATCTTTTGAAAAAGAAAACCTTACCTAATTCCACCAATTTCAAACTTATCCAGATTTAAGTCTTATATTCATTTCATTTCAATGTATTTCTGTCCCTCATAAAAGTTTAATTCGCTGCTTCCATCTGTGGGAGGGTGGAGCAAAAGTCCCCCTCCTTCTCACTTTTGGAGGATTTTTGCTTCTTGGTTTTTTTTTCAGGAAATCAATTATCAAGTAGAAGAGAGAGAATCAGTATTCTTACCCAGTTCCAAACACTTTTACGATCAAGCTTAGATTAGTGCTTCTTGGCTTTGGCTGCTTGTAGCTTGGGCTAGACTCTGGAGTGAAGCTAGCCTTTCTTCTGCTGGTTTCTGGAGGGCTTTCCCTGGATGACCAGATCAACCGCCATCTCTCTACAGTCGGTGGGGCACTCCTCCTTCTTTGTCACCTCTCTGGGGCAGGTTTAGACCCATTTAGGGTCCCCAAACAGAAAAAAAATCGGCTATAGGGTGTGGAGCCCTGCGATCCCTCAGCTACTTGCACTACTGTGCAAAATCAGAAGCCTCAACAACAGTTTTCTGATGATCCAAATGTCCGGTGAATTGTGATAAAGGGAGAAATGAATATTTCATTCTATTTTTCATTGTTTAAATTTCTAATATACTTTTCAGTGATAGTCTATTTTAAAAAGCTCTGTTTTTATCACATAACATATGTCTTGTTTATTCTAAGTATTCTAACCCTGAATATTTCATTTGTGTAAACTTCCTTACCTGTTAAAGAATATTCAACAATCAGCTTAATCTGCAGACATTTTTAAAGAGTAAATTTGCAAACAGATCAAGAGCGGAAATAATCTAGAAGGGAAACACAGCTCTGGTTTGTGTGCAGTTACACCAGAAAAGTGAAAACTTGATAGTCACTCACAAAAGAAGATGTGGTCCTGGCTTCTTTGTGCAATTTTGCACAAGATTGATTTGGTCCAGTCTTTCAAAGCTCATTCTTTGAAGGCAAAGTGCAAAATTGTAGTGATTTTCTGATTTTACCTTCCCATCTTAAACCATTATTTAACAAGTGAAAAGAAAAAAATGGTTATGTTGAAAATGTTTTACCTTTTCATTTCAGGAAGGAAAAATGTTTAAGGCTGGTTTATGATACTACAGCAGGACTGGAAACTGGGTCTTTGAAAAATCGTTTTTGTTAAATCCTGATCTGTAGAGGCAGGAAATGCTTGAACAACACAAACATCAAGATTACTTAAAAAGAAGAGTTGGGGAAAAACAACCTTCATTTTTGCAGTACTTGAATCCAACCTTGTGTCTCATCTTGTCAGTGTGATCTTTAGATATTCTTGGCTCAACTCATATTTCTCCTTTTCTGTGCACAAGGTATCATGCATGCAACCCCTAAGGCATGCACTTTTTATCTTCCAGTCTTTTATTGCAGTCCAAATGCACCAATTGTTTAAGGGTAATTTTGAGGGAAATGTATCAGTTTGATAGCAATATCCAACAATAGGCATAATACTTGATTTCATGAGAAACACACTTTACTATTGTTTGCTATTGTCATTATTTATGCATTTACTATATAAAATACTTGTTTGGAAACACACACACACACACACACACACACACAAACACACATCTGGTACATTTAGTACTCAATATGTATATAGCTAGTATTGTTCATTGCATCCATGTCTTCCATGGCACAATTTTTTACAGTTTGAGAACCATTAATAAGACTAGCTTTGTAGAACGACTATCTGAAAACAAAGCAAAATAACCATATTTTATTCTAATGTTGAATTATGGCATTGACAAAAACTCTGAAGTTATCCATGAAGAAAGGAATGTTAGAAGCAACTCCAAGATATGTAGAAATGCAAAAAAATTAAAAGGATCCCCCCTAAGGTGGTAAGGACATCCCAAATGGACATCTGAACTTTGAATTCATCTTGATAGTTTATTCTGTTCCTTGAATGTTAGAATGCTTTTAATGTCAGAGTAGAATATATTCAGTTGAATGGATAGGACCATTATCTGCTAATTTTCCTGAATATACATGAAAGGAAAAAAAACAAGCATCAGTTTGAATGAATGAGTGTGAGCAGCTATTGAGTTATTTGGGCTTCTTATCTGCAACTGATGATAAGAAGGTAGATAAGGGTACACAACCTAAAGCTTCAAGACTGGTGTGTAGCTCCTAAAACTCTTTTAAAGGTTCCATAAAACTTTAGTTTTCAATGCAACAGATGGAACAAAGACCCAGGTAGTAATCATCTTACTTGTGTTTAATCCATTTTATTTTGATTAAATTTATTTTTCCTCTTCCCATTGTCATCTTGGTTAGTCTATCCCTGCTTTCTTTTCAGTATGAAGGCCTCAACATAGTATTCAAGGATTAAATGTGGCCTTTCACTAGGCTCCATTCTACACCTCAGTTTGATGATTCAGGAATAGATCCTTTAACAAAGCAATGAGAAGAATGGTATGATGAAGGGCAAAGAAATGGAAAGGGGAGCAGGAGATATACTAAACAACAAAAAGTAAACCAGAACAAGGACTGAAAAAGAAGAAAGCAAGAAGTAATGAAGAAGCCTAAGAAGCCTATACTGACATTCCTGCCCACCTAGCAATTTGAAAGCATGTAAATGCAAGTAGATAAACAGATACCACTTCGGTGGGAAGGTAACAGCATTTCTTGCACCTTGACATATAGATATGCTGGCCACAGAAGTATCTTTGGACAATGCTGGCTCCCTCAGCCAAGAAACAGATGAGCACCATCCCCTAGAGTTGGAAATGACTGGACAGGGAAACCTTGACCTTGACCTCTTATAGTAACATAGAAGGCAAAGCTCAAGAGGGAGCAGAAACAGAAGTTAACAATGGATGAGAAAAAAATATTACTCTATAGATAAGAGATGAGACAGGATACAAAAACAAAACAAAACAAAAACTTGTATAAATTACTAAGGTTTTTTTGGGAGTCTCTGTGTGTGTTGAGCTGTATCTTTCCATGCCCAAGATGTCTCAAAATACTTAGTATCTAGTCTTATCTTCTATAGTCACAATAAAAATAATAATGAAAATGAGGATGTTACTTATCAACTTGATATATATTGAGAGACTAAACTCTTTTGGATTAAGATACTGCATTATATAGATTTCACCAAGGCTTACATCTAGCACTCATTACAGAATTTATCATAAATCACAGATGGAACATTTTGACAATGCATAGCATAAATTCAGTACATTGTAAAATCTATTAGTACCCCTTAACAAGGTTTCCTCTGAATAAATGATTAATTTATAAAGGAACAATGGATATGGATATAAAACAACAAAACAAATATGTAACTAAAGTAAATCATCTGCCATGCAATTATGCTTTATAAATAATGATTCTCAGGACAATTTTAAACAGAAAAGATCTATTCCTGCTAATAACTCAGAAGAACTAATATGTAGGGAAGAAATATAATTCAGATAATTAACTATCTAGGATTCAAGCAACAAGAAATGAGTTTGATTCTCGTAGAGTCAGACTTGATTAGTACTTGGATAAGAGATAACTAGAAAATCACGGAAGTAGGATTTGGGGCTAAGTGGAAAAAGCTTCCTGAAAAGGGCCAGTGGCAAACCACTTTAATAATATTATTGACAAAAAGCATTATTTGTAATATACCCAGATATTTGCCACAGACTAAGAACATGAAAAGATACTTTATCTCAAGTTTAGAACATTAGTCTACCTAGTTCAGTTTTACCTAGGTTGACAATTAGATTTCTTCAAAATTTTAGACAAGAATCTTTCTCATTCTACTTTGAGATGCCTGGGAGCAATTTGTCTAAGCACTATCATGCTTGATATCATGTCTCTTCCCTAAAATATATTCTGTCATCTTCATTCAATTCAGGAGTCATTAGGAAACCCACTTATTCTTCATTTTACTGCATTTTTTAAAATGTAACTTTAGGTCCCTTCATCTTGGTGGACACGAGTTAAGCTGTGGATTTTTTTTAAAAAAAGGTCTCATTTTTTTTATAAAAACTTTTTTTATATTATATATTATAAAGTTTTATAACCTATTTGAGGCATCTTAAGAATACCAAAACATAAGGAACATCCCTCAGATCAGGGAAATGGTGCCAATACTGGCTGACCATATCCATAAGCTTGATATGGTGTGTATATTATATTGCCAAAATATGACTGGAGTAAATTGTAGAAGTTCGGATCTGCTTTCTCAGTGTGCACACACAGTGACCTCCTTATCTCTTCACTCTCACACACCCCATAAAGCATCTCTCCTCCTGATGGTTGGAAAACCCTTCTGAATTATATTACTAACCTGTAAAGGGAAAGCTAGTAATAATTGCAGAAATGGGGATGTTTTTCTAGACATATCTGTCACAGCTTGATCTAAGCCAGTTTGCCAGAAGGGATGTATATTTCCACTCTCTATAATGCTTTGTATTATGCCAGTTATTTCTTCCCCTGATAAAGATTCAAAGATTTCTTTCAACTTGGCACCCTTTAATCTTTCCGTCACCAAATGCTACAGGGCTTTCAGAATTTCTTTTATATCAGTGGCATCACCTCTACTTTTCATTTGTGGCCTTCTATGTTCAAGTGAACAGATGTTGTTCCAGGGCAAAATAAAAAGTTTTATAAGCTAAATATTGGCTTAGAAATTGACTAGTTATATCTGAGTTAGCAAGATGAACTTTATATTTATATTATAAATTGAATGGATGACAATTTAGAAAGATAAACTAATTTATTGTCATTGGGTATGAAGAAGCGACGGGGATCTTGTGAATGGATTTGGGGGCTATAAAATAGCAACTCTTTTGCAATACCATGGGACAGATTCTGCAAAATGGGGAATGGCCAAAGAAATGGGTAATGCAAGATTAGGTAATCTAGCATGACATGCAATACCCAAAGTGATTTCAAAAGCTTTCTGTAAGGAAGCAACTTAATTCATATGAATATCCTCAATATAGCAACAATGCTCATTTGTATATCTCTATCCCTGGACATTCAAGTGATGCTATGTTGGGAAGCTGTCTGAACAGGGAAGAACAGGTTCTGGCTCAGTCCTGCCAAGAATGAGCAGCTATAGGTTCTGGATCTCCACACCTGGGAACTGAAATGTTTGCATCTTTGATTCTGGATGAGATAGCACTGCTGCACTGAGACTTAGTGCAGAATCCAGAGGTCCTCCTAGACTCACAGCTCTGGCTCAAAGGCAGGAGGCAGCAATGGTGAGAGGGAAATTTGCTTCTGGATAGGCTTCCAGATTTGATTCAAGATGCTGCTTATGACCTTTAAAGCCCTACACAATAGGACTTGATTACTCATGGGACAACCTACTCCCAAAAACTTATGCCCAGTTCAAATGCTCCCATGGGGGAAGCAAATTCCAGGTTCCCTCTTTAAATATTGCTATTTTATGGGACCTACAAAGCATGCCTTCAATGGTTGCTCCTGTTTTCCAAAATGATTCCCCCCCCAGTTATATGATGGGCCACAAGTCTGCTTGTCTTTAGAAAAGCTGTTAAGACCTGGCTTTTTCCCCAGGCATTTCGGGATGTTGAATGGAGTCCACTTTTGGTGTTTATGTAAAATGAGACATGTTTGGTCTCATTTTGCATTTTACAATACGTTTATAGACTAGGTTTTATGACTTTGGAAGATTTTTGTCCCCTATTTGCTTTTGTTGTGCACTACCAAATTACCTTGTTTGAATTAGGCAGCCCTATAGATCCAATAAATAAATAGATCAATCAATCAATCTCTGTCAAAAAGGTAGACAAACCAAAAAACATCAAATTCACAAAGAAATAAAACAATAAGCCAATTATTGGTCCCTCCATTATGGATTCAGGCTCTACCCATCAGTGGCATTTGAAAAACTCCTAACAGACTATTTCGGTAAGACATCGAAAAAGAGAAGGAGAAAGTTTGTTCCTCTTTCCATTTAAATGGAAGAGGAGGAAGAGGAAGAAGAGGAAGGTTGGTTGTTTGCCTTACTTTGATCATTTAGCCTGGAAAAAATGATAGAATTTATATTTATGAACTGTCAGCTGCAATGAGTATACTGTTCCATCAGAACAATACAGTATCAGTCTACATCTGCCTGTCTATCTATCTAATCACCCTTCCATATTTTTTACAGGGTGGAACATCATGTATTTAAAATTTTATGGAATTCATGAGATCTTGATATAAACCAGTAGTAGTTAAGTGAAATCCAAACCAAAAATAGGACTGAAATTGTTTGTGATTAAAAAGCAAAGCATTCAAGTCTCATACTATCCCTCCTAACCCCATATGATACTCTAATAGAATCTATGAAACAGTAGTATAAATAATTACAGGAGTGATTTTATTGTACATTTCCACCTAATGCAAGCTTAGGAATAATGCATGTACAGTAGTTACTAGCATTCCACATGTAGGAGAGTTAAAGTCTTAATCATTATAATGTGTCTGTAAAAATCACACTATATTATAATTGCTTAACCAATCATTCCTATACTGGCTGCACGATGCAGTAAATTGCATGTGTCATACTCTTGCACCAGAGTGATTACCGCTATGTATATCTTTGCCTCTGTATCAATTACTAATAATATCTCTAGTGTCAGATCCTTTGGCCTTCTGACACAATAGTGCTCTGAAATAATTAAAGATGAAGCCAGCAATGCTTAATAGGTACCACAGTTCTGGGTTTAAACCTTGTTACTCTTGACAAGGATACAATGAGGCTTCCTCTATGGCAAAAGCAAACTTAATCTATGTATATATAAGTGATGCTTAAAATCCGTGGTGCTGATGCTAAACTGGATAACATAGGGGAGCTGTCAGTCCACTAATCATTTGCTAGTCACATTTTGGGCTTCCGTATGCCATCTTGTAGCTTGAAGCATCTGTTCTGCTTACGTGAGAACAGACACATCAGGCTGACTCAAGGGTTTTTGCAGCCCAAGGCAATCTATGAATGCTTGGAATATCTCTAGCCTCTTTTGCCATATGCTAAGGTAAAGCATTTCTCCCAGTAAATATCTTGTCATCTTTCTGGGTTTTGTTGCTGATTCCAGCACTGAAAACTTGACTGCCCCAAAAAGCAGGCAATATTTGATTGCAGCCCTGAAGTGCAGGAGAGTCACTTTATAGTTATGTTGCCTTATTATTATAGTCTTAATACATTAATTAGCACTGCTCTATTCCCAATTCTAAGAGTAAAGAGATCCAAAAAGGGCCAAATGGACTCCAGTTAATTAATGAATCACTTAAATGATGAATGGGAATGGGTTTATTTATTCTTATAGCAATAATCCTGATGAAAGTGGGCATAGGAAACAAATAAGCACTGATGCCTCATCGTGGATTGCACAAAATGTTTCATTCGTTTCGTGAAGTCATAAGCCATAAGGTGGATTGTTTGGTTAGGGCTTATATTATTTTCTGAATTTAGCCAATAGAGGTTTATTCAACAAACTATAGTTGAATAGGTCACATTTTGATACACATACAACTACATTGTATATGTGTGCTAAGTCCAAGAGTTGTATGCTGTTGAGTAGCGCTTCTCTGGGGGGGGGAAAATCACTTTTTAAAGCTCCTGTCCACAATACTTTGGAAGTATATGAGCTGGCCTAGGAATTTCCGAAGGGAAGAATCCCCAGAACAGTCCTTTTTCTAACCCACTGGCGGAAGCTTCTACTACATCAAAGACCATGCCATTGTTGAGGTCACCCAAATTGGAAACAGACCATTCCTTGGGCACAGGATAACAACAATATTAATTATTTATGTAACATATACCGTATATACTCGAGTATAAGCCGACCCGAATATAAGCCGAGGCACCTAATTTTACCACAAAGAACCGGGAAAAAATATTGACTCGAGTATAAGCCTAGGGTGGGAAATGAGGCAGCTACTCCGCTCTCCTTGTCGTCTGCCTCTCACACGGGCAATTGCAAATTTCTCCAGCAGCAAAGAGATGAATGGAAGGAGGCAGCGCTTCCCAAAGGCAGCCTGCTGTAAAGAGGCTTTCCCCAGAAATCGGCTGCAAGTCAAGCAAGCGGCCGAGCAGGAGACTTCCCTCCCTCCCCCAAAAAGAACTACGGTACTCACTTTCCTCAGTTCTCGAGACGCTGACTCGAGTATAAGCCGAGGGGGGCATTTTTCAGCACAAAAAATGTGCTGAAAAACTCGGCTTATACTCGAGTATATACGGTATGTATGCTGCCGCAATAGAAAATTATTCTCACAGCCTTATATAAAAGATGTAATGTAAATCCCATGGAAAAGTAAGACATTTTTTACAATAAGTCTCCAAACATGGCTGGCTGAGGAATGTAAAACATTGAATGAATGAATGAATGAATGAATGAATGAATGAATGAATGAATGAATGAATGAATGAATGAATGAATGAACGGATGATGGCAAGAACAATTCAAATCAGGGGAAAGCTATTTGAAAAATCTCGGTCTTTAGAAGTTGGTGGAAAACCAGCAAAGAGGAAGACAGCCTTATCTCCACAGTGGTCAGTACTGCAGCAGAAAAACAGTGTGTCTTTACTTCAGCTGTATGCCCCACCCCAAATTTGTTGGGCAATTTTCCCTTCTAGACTTAACAAGATGGACTAAAGTTACTGGAGAATGTGGTCCGGAGGGTATCCACCTTAATTTTATCACAGAAACCAATTGCCAACCAATGCAACATTCACAAAATAGTGTCATGCACTCAGTACCCCAAAGTTTGTGGACTGCTGCAATTTGAACCAATTGCAGTTTCTGCAGGCCAAGGAAAGTGCTTAGAGTAGCCCAATCCAATTGGTTATTGATAAAGGCATGAGTTACTGATGCCAAGTCCTTCTGCCTCCAGGTCATCCCAAAATATGTGCACTGACTGAAGTTGGGCATAGGCCTCTATGGCCATGGCTTCTACTGTTCACCTAGCAGGAGCAATGAGTCTACAAGGACTCCCAAGTCATGAACCTGCTCCTTGATGGTTAGTACTTGCCCATCAAATAATAATTCTAGTGATGATAGAGGACCCTGGTATATTAGCAGCACCTCTGACTGCCAAGGTTTAATTTCAGTCTGTTCTCTCTCATCTATAGCCTCTCAGTTTCCAGGCACCCAAAAAGGGAGTCAATAGTATCTTCTACAATCCAAAGTAGCCATGTACAATTGGATATAATCAACATATTGATGATTCCACACTCCAAATTATTGAATTATCCATCCCAGTACCCTTATATAGATGTTAAAAAGTAAGGAACACAAGATCTAACCCTGTGACGTCCACAAGTTGGTCATTAAGCTGACCTTTTGTCCCCGCAAAAAACATGTCTGAAATGATAAAGGGTTTCCTGCCTCACCAGGTGGTTGGACTAGAAGACCTCCAAAGTCCCTTCCAACTGTGTTATTCTGCTATTCTTACTTTGTTATTCTTATTTTGCTACACATAATGAAGCACTGACAATTTCCTGGACCTTGGTGGTGACTACTGCCCCTCCCCATTTACCTTACAAACTGGAAGGGAAGGGATCCAACTGTACATGGTAGGAAACAACTGAGACACTACCCCATCCACATCCTCAGAGGTAATAGAACTGCAGCCCAAAAGACAATACAATGCCCAGTTATCACTAAAGACTTTCACAACAAAATATTTGTTGCAACATGATAGCACTGTGATAGTTCAACTGCTGGAATCTTATCACTTCAATAAACCGAACCCAATTTGCATATAAATTCATTCAGAGTTAAAGAAGTGCCCACATATAAGAGTTGGTAGCTTATTGTGACAGTTCTTTGGTGGTTATAATTTCCACTTGATTGCTAGCCATTTTGTGTTGTTGCTTTTTTGGTGAAACATTTCTAATGCAAATCATACATCCCCTCTCCCTGGATGTATGGCTGCAGCATTTGAAAGCCCCAGTATTTCAATTTTAAAAAACAGTAATTTATTCTGAAATTATACTAGCAAATGTATTATTATCAGTAAGTCTTAAAGCAGTTCTTGATCAAAGTTAAAAAAAATAGAATGCTATTTTATGTTTATTCCCATTTTTAAGAAATGTCCATAGTTACACGAGATACAATTTATCATTTCTTGGAAGTTATTAAGCATTTTCCATTTTTTTTACTGGAATAGTGAAATGCCTAATGGTTCCTTTTAATACATGAAATATAAGCTATGAGTTAAGGTTTTTTTTTAGGAAAAAATATGTAATAATTTAATCAAGCACTGGCAATAATATATTCTTGAATAACTCGGCAGAAAGTTCTATGTAAAATTTTTATGATGACAAAAAGAAAATGTAAGGATAATAAATAGCTTAGAATATTTGAAAAAAGTGGAAGGAAAATAATGACAGAAAAATGAAACTACAGAGAGACGGAAAATGACTATATCTGCCAAAACAAGTCCTCATAATTGAGTAAATTGCTTCAATTTATCATTTTATTGAATATTAATATATTTAAATGATAGAACCAAAATATAATTTTTCTCCATTGTTTAACAAGAAAAATAAATCAATGATACTTTAACAGAAGTCAATGTTATGTGTCCTTGAAAAGATCCAAAGAAGTGTACATATATTAAAACATGACTACAATGCACACATTCTTTAATCTAATTATATCTCATAATTAGAAACAGGCTCTCAGGGCACATATAAAGATAATCCCAAATGAAGAAGTGGATTACACTTTAGGAGGTCTATTCCACAGAGAAATGGACTTTAAAATGGGCATTTGGAACTATTGTATTCTTAAACAAAATTGGCACTTAGAATGTTGGATTGTGTAGACGGAAGGAAGGAAGGAAGGAAGGAAGGAAGGAAGGAAGGAAGGAAGGAAGGAAGGAAGGAAGGAAGGAAGGAAGACTTCATTTAGATTGTAAAAAAAATCTACTACAGATTTTGACTGACACTGAATGTTGCAATCAGACTTTACAGTTGATATTAATTCACCAACTCAATCTGAAAATATGTTTGTACATATTAGATAATTACATTAATGTGTGTGTATAATATGTATAATTACATATGTGTGTATGTATATATACTGTATATACATATATATATATACATACATACATACATACATACATACATACATACATACATTGAGTTAAGGGAAATCTTAGGAATATGTAATTGTCTAATAAATCTTGTTTATGTCATTGCTCCCTTATATTTTGTATTAGACATCCTATATATAACCTACCTCAAGAAATACAGTTTATTAGACAATTGCATAATCTCAATGAATGAATTTCTTTAGTACATTAATTAGTTCTATTTTTGGATGTAGTAATAGCAGGATATTTTCCAGCCTAATTTGTCAATAAATTATTTAGACACTATAACTTAATTTTAAGTTCTAACTCCAAACTAAGTCAAGGCCTCATCACATCAGGCTCCCAGTTACATGATCACATTAGTAAGTTATTTCTATAGATAAGTAGTACTTGCAAAAAAAAATCCTTGTGGAGACCCACATACTACTATATGTTTTGGCAATTGTTAACCCAAAATTTAGATTATCCAAGCAAAATTATGCTAAATATATATTACTAAATATGTTTTTCTTTACAGGCAGATTACCGGGGGGGGGGTATTAAAGACTTGTTCATGAATATTACCGTGGTTGTTTAACTTGAGTCCGTCACTCTGATGTCCACAGCCCCTCCGGTCCGACGTCACCAGGATTCCATTCACCCACGTCCGACACACCCCATCGAGGTGGGGGAGTAGAGGAAGGATCGTATAAAAATGCAAACACGGAACGGGGGTTTGATCCTGAAATTTTGGGGTTAGGGCTTATATTAGGTGCACATGTAAAAATCAAGCTAGGGCTTATTTTCAGGATAGATCTTATTTTCAGGATAGATCTTATTTTCAGGGAAACACAAGTTTTTGATCCTGCAGTGCTTATTTGCTAGCTAAATGATGGAGGAGAAATTCTTGATCAAATGTTCAGCCTTCCCTTTTGCTGCTATCCAAAAATTTGCCATAGAGCTCTGAAACATGCTTCAGAAAATGTGATGATGATATTGAAGATTTGTGCTTCTTCTCCCTTTTCACTCACAGAGATTCCAGGGGCATCGCATTAGTAAAATGATTTCTGGATACTTTCTGTGAAAAATATTTACATTCTGTATTTCTATTTCTGGTCAAACCTTGTATGATCTTAATACATAGTATTAATACAAAGTATCAATACAAAGTAATACAAAGTGTTACATTTTTTTTTCTTTTGTTGTCAGTGCTTTGTAGCAGAGGTCCCCAACCTTTTGGGCACCAGGGACCGGTTCCGTAGAGAGAGGTTTTTCCATGGACTGGAGAGTGTGTGGTTTTGTGGGCTGCCTGCATCCAGCGGATAGGGCTTTGCTTGTTTGTGTGGACCAGTTGCTGGCATGCTGCAGCCCGGTACTAGTTCACAGGTTGGGAGTTGGGGACCCCTGCTTTGTAGCACATAACCCCACTACTTAGGGATTAATTGGAGGAGAGCATGAAAAACACTAACTTGAGGTGTTAAAAAGCCCAGGTGCTTTTCAAGGATGTTTTTGTACAGGGCACATAAAAAGTGAAGAGAGAAGCAACTATTCACAAATATTACAAGTTGTTAAAAGTCCAACTTCATCAATTCAACCTAAACTTCATATTAGATGGGAAAGACCAGCAGCAGATTTTCAATTAGTAAATAAAAGAAAGATCTAAACCAGTGGTGTCAAACTGCTGGCCTGCAGGCCGGATGCGTCACACGGAAGCCGCGCCCACCGCATTGCCGGCAATGGCAAAATAGTCCTGATACGTTGTGTGATGTCACGTGACATCGTGAGTTTGACATTTCTGATCTAAACAGTTACTGAAAAAATGACCATTCAAGACTCCAGTTAGAATTTGTGGGAAATTTTGTGTTCATATAGCAAGGTGTCTCTTGGATGATAAAAGCTGAGAAGAACAATCCTTCATCTGAAGACCCTATGGCTGCATAGAACAGTAATGACTCTTGCCAGTGATGAGCTGAAAGTACCAAACCACTATCAGAAACTGACAGATACTTTACTTTCTTTTCATAATTGTTGAATGCCCTATTCTGGAGGCTGCCAGACAATACAGTGGAAAGCAGATGCCAAAATCATTTGTGGCCAATGCAAAAGCAGAGAAAACGATAAACTGAGGCTAATGGTCTTTTCTTGAAACAATGACAAATTAAGTCCATCTAAGTTATCATATAGATTCACTAATTAACAGATCTCACCCCTGTGCTTCCCTAAATCTATTTTGAGTACCTCCTGCCTTTAATCCATCATCATAGTCTTTTCATTTATTCCTCCAATTCACATAGAGTCAACCATAATTCACTGCTTGTTTTTAGTGTCCAAATGTCTAAGCCATGCTTAGAACAACTTATTTGGGGGCTTATTTTAAAGGAAATATTTGTCTGCAAAGAATTCAGCAGTATGTTCAGCTCTTCAGTTAGATTTGCATTCAAAGTCAGTATGTCATAGAATTTGACAGCCTGTCAGTTTTTGTTTATAAAGAGTTAATAGTAGTGATGCAACAATTGTAATGTTCTACAAAATTAACTGCAATATTCTAAGAAACCAGAGGCATTCACAATCTATCTCTAAGTCAGACTTTCAATACAAGATGGACTCACCTGGTTTTATTCAATATGCAACTGGTTCTTTCTGTCTTCAATCAGCAGCCAAATGTCTGATTTGGCACTACAGTATTAAAAAACACTGTGACTGAACTCATATCTGATGATAATAGTTTCTCCAGGGTTATCTAGAGAAGCTTATTCCAACTTGCAAGGGATCACTTGCTAATGCAGATTTGTGAATTTGTAAAAAAAAAACCCACAATGCACATAAAATATCATCATCATCTTCACTGATAACATGAGAACAATTCAGACACCTCTAAGTTTACTGGGTGTGGAATATTATTCCAATTCTGGGCAGTGGTGGGATTCAGCTAGTTCGCACCAGTTCGGTAGAACTGGTAGCTAATTTTTTGTTGCCCAGGCCCAGAATGGACTTCCGGAAGCGGCATCCACACAGAGAACTGGTTGTTCACATATTTGAATCCCACCACTGATTCTGGGGCAACTTCAAGATGAAGATTTATTCAATTTGTATAGATGCCTATCTCAAATACATGACTCTGGGCAGCTCACAGCAGTTAAAAAAAGAACCAAAACAGTAAACAAAATACAATATAAAAACACTTAGAAAGAAACCTAAAACATGTTAAAAATCATATTGAAAGCCATAAAACATAATCAGTAGCCAAGTTACAAAAAGAACAATGCTTCCTTTTTTGCCTTTAATTTTTTTCTTAAAAGCTGCACCTGCAAGGCTGTAGAGATGTACTGAATCTCAGAGTTGTGAAGACTGATGGACACCAATATTTCAGCAGAAGGGAAAAGGAAAAGGAAAAGGAAAGGAAAGAAATGCTACTACTAGTGACCATACATTAACCAATGAATTTATTAGCAGCTTGGGCCCTCTAACACTATTACAAATCATGGAACTCTCCCACTTCCATACAGGAAGAATTCAGCCCTTTTTGATTTTATTATAATTGAAATATTGGAGTTTTGTTCACTTCTCAGAGATCCTTGTGGTAGATTAAAGGGGAAGGGGCATATGAAATAAAACGCATTTTGACAGTAAATTTATTTTTGAATAGAAGGAATACACTAGATGAAAGTATTAGACAAATGGCAATATCACCCTAGGGAATGCAACCATTTTACAAAAAGAAAAAACCACAAACAAAAATAACCATAAATAATATTCTTTAAAGTTAGCATATGAAAGAAATTCTTGCAATGCCCTGAAAAATTGCAAGCATTTAATTATTTAGACATTTTCCAGTAAATGTTTCTGATTTTAATAAGCCAATAATTTCTCAACATAATATATGTAGCGCTACCTCTTTAGAGGCCGCCAATGCCCAGGCCCTCCCAGCCACAACCCCCCTTGTCCAGCCTTGCGGTAATGTTCTTTAGAGATCGGTGAGATGTCTTACAACCGGAACTCATGCAGCATTGATGGGTGGCAGGCTCTTCTTGTTGAAGCAGGACTTTCAGGCACGAACTTAACCGGTCACAGTGGTTGATGCCCCGAAGATGTATATAACAGCTCAGGGCTGCTTTAGCAGCAGGAGTAACAAGCCCCTGAG
>NW_015387329.1:730872-758591 GCF_001527695.2 Protobothrops mucrosquamatus
TTATTAAAAACCGAGGCTAGAAACCCCAGCCAACTCCCTTTCTCCACACTCTCGCTTGCCTCCGTTTCAGATATCCTCCCACGGAGGAAGCAATAAAACTTCACTCTACCTAGCCTCTATTTAAAATACCCTTGATAGAAAAATAAAATAAGCTTCCAGACCTTCTCCTCTCAACTCCAACCACCCCGGCCTTCTCCTTTCCTTTCCTTTTCTATCCTTCCTCCTTCCACTCACGCCAGCCACACCCAAAGCCAACTGCAGCTGTCCCAATCTTTTCCTTCCCAGTCAAGCTTTTGCAAGCACTCTCAGGCAGTCCCCGCTACATATACACAAAATTCTCTTTATTCAACAACAACAAAAAATATCCATTAAAGATCTAGAGTTTCTCTTTGTGTTATTATTGATGTTATAATTACAATACAATTTAAATGACCACTTTGCCAAAAATCCAGTGGGTCACTTACAGTATATGGAAGCTTACAAGGAAAACTGGTGTCGACAGATATTATTTTAATGATACTGGTATCATCCTAACATCCCAGTGATTTAGCTGTTAAGTATGAGGAAAAGCAATCAGAATAATTTTCAGTCTTTTGAACATTTATGTCAACCAAGAAAATACTGACAAGAGTAGATAGGAATCTTTGGAGGAAAAATAATTGTGATAGTTTGTCTTACATTTCTTTATTTCTAAATGTATCTCAGCTTTCTGTTATGCAATGTTGTGAATTTGGATCTTTATACAGAATTGATATAAACAAGGAGAAATGAAAGAACAAGAGAGAGAGATTTGTACTGCAAACCTTAAAATTATAAAGCAGGGATCTCCAAACATGGCTACTTTAAGAATTTAACTTTAAGAATTCCTCAACCAGCCACGTTTGGAGACCCTGTTGTAAAGCAGGGATGTCTCTGAAGATTAGCCTGAAAACTAAGGAGAAACTTCCTGACAGTTAGAACAATTAACCAGTGGAACAACCTGCCTCCAGAAGCGGTGAATGCACCAACACTGGAAGTTTTTAAGAAGAAACTGGACAGCCATTTGTCCAAAATGGTATAGGGTTTCCTGCCTGAGCAGGGGGTTGGACTAGATGACCTCCAAGGTCCCTTCCAACTTTATCATCATTATTATTATTATTAAAAATGTTCTACTTGGGAGGAGCTGTTTGCCCAGTGAATTTAAGCCTTTTGTAATGCCTGAATTACACTTCTTGCTCCTAAGCTTCTCTTTTCTGTTTAGATATTTCCTGCCTTCGTCTCAACTCCAACCAATTTGGTTCCCCACTTCCAGATCAAAATCAAAGAGGACAATGCAAATGTCAGATGGAGAAACTACTGTCATTGTCTAGTATCTCTAGTCTTCACGCCATCTCTATCCAGGTTTGTCCCCTTCCTTTTTTAAATTTTTCCTGAAACAAAATAGGAAGTGGATGTGTTTCATTCTGAGAGCTGTTGTGTACGAAGGACTATAGATAGCAACCGATTAATTTCTAATCTTTAATTACAATCTACTAATTTGAATAAGGAGTTATCAATTCAGTGGATATATAGTAAATTCCTGGCCATCCATTGGAGTAGGTTTGGTAGTAATTCTATAACCACACATATTTTATATTATTACATACAACAAAGTAAAGATTTATGTAACAACCCAACAACCTAACATAAGTTGACAAGTGGGGAAATTGGGTATTGTAACTGTTTTGAGTAATTTTTTTTTGCCTGTCTATTCTTCTTGTTATTATTATTATTATTATTATTATTATTATTATTATTATTATTATTATTATTATTATTATTATTATTATTATTATTATTATTATTATTATTATTATTATTATTATTAATTTAATTTATATGTTGTGGGAATATTATTAATTTAATTTATATGTTGTGGGAATAGAGGGTGTAGAACAGGGGTGTCAAACGCTCAATGTCACATGACATGTCGTGACGTTTCGCGACTATTTTTCCATTGCCTGCAATAGGGTGGGCGGGGTTTCGCCATGAAGCATCCGGCCCGCGGGCCAGCAGTTTGACACCCCTGGTGTAGAGTCATCTTAAATTTAGAATCATCTTGCTTTTGGGTAGAAATAGTGTCCCCAAATATAGTACATTATACAGAAGTTTTCTCATCTGAAAAATACTTAATTTAACCCTTTTTTCTTTAGATGAGCTTCGAAGACCTCAGTGTTACAACAGGTTTGAACTGGAGTGAACAGCTGTCTCCTTTGAAGAGCCTGTAATTGGGTTGAGAGAATATGGGGATTTAATCATCTTTCTATCTTGATTGGCTTGTTTTGTTATTTTGATATTAATAACCTACCAGACTCATCTGGAGCCAGCAGAATCATAAATATGATCAAGTAATAAATACTATTTAATAAGTAAGTAGTAAAATTAAATGATAATAGTTTTAGTGTTTGATATGAAGTAAGGCATTATTTTTCTTTCAAAAGAGATGCATTGAGCCTTTTGGAGTCTTCAGAGCTTTTTTCAGTAAAGCAGTAGCAAAAAGGTGGGGAAATCACTGAATCAAATGGTTTTTTATGTTGATCAATGATCTTGGGGGATCACCAGAAGCCACAGAAAAAGAGCTGGAGGAGGCATCTCATGCCATCTCTGAAATACATGTTCAATACCCATAGGCCCTCTTATTGAAATTATAACTAAAAAAATGAATTAAATACGCTAGATAGCTTGGCTGGATAATCTGACCACATACTACACAGGTGTTAATTGTCCAATCAAGAATAACCAATCTTTTTTTAATGTCCATGCTTATACAGTGTAATTGGATTTATAACTATTTTACAACAAACAAGAGTTTCATCAAGAATATCCCTATTTCTCTTGATGGAATTCATGTTCGCTGTGAAACCAATAACCTTTGAGCTTGTACCAAAACTGTGCTGATAATGGGATATTATAAAGTCAATATAAAAATCCTCTTGGAATTGCTACAGAAATATATCTTGAAGATGACATTATTGAACCAGAGGAGCTGAGGTTCAGATACTTTTTCTCCGACTTTAAGGATTTACTCACAACGGCCCTGATCTTGCACTAGAAATAGCTGGTCTTTCATATTTTTCCACTGCAAGCTTTATTCAATTGGGATTTGAACTTAGGCCAAAGACAGGTGGAACAGAAGATATCTTTTATATATGTGTATATTAAATTTGCTCACCTAAGGTACCCCTGATCGTCAAGGTAATAAAATAGGCAATAAGGGGGAAAATGAGAGATTTCTGTCTGTTCTTTGAATCTAAAACTCTAAAGTTCAAGTGCTCTCACCTGGCAGATGAAACAGCTTGCTAATTTCAGATTAGAATTTCAATATGAAGGACTGAGCTTCCTTGAGGCTTCCCAAATTGTATTATTATGAAATTTAAATCCTCCTGCTTTTTCTAATCTTTAAAAAATCTAATCATGCCTGCTTTCCTGCTGGCGTTCTATTATCACATCAAAGGGGGAAAAAACCTTGTTAGTGTCACTATTGCAAGTGGCCAGATTTACATTTGAAACATACATTTATGATTATTTTAGTGGGCAATCTAATTTCCATTGATGCACATTCAAGTGAATATGCTTTCTGGAACAATCTGTCTTCTTTTGTGGGTCCCAAAGAGAAATCACTGGCCTGCCATCCCTATAAAATATATCCATTATCTATAAGTTTCTTTTTGTAAAAATATTTTGTAGCATTGCATATTTCTTTCACAACATTTCAGATCCACTTTCTACATAACCTTAGAACAAGGCTGGAAAAGTATAGGTAAATGAGTATGATTATCCCCAGGATTGCAGATGGAATACTGAGATGGAAAGCATTAGCTTCCTAAGGCTATCTAGTGAGTTCCAAGTTTGAACTGAGAGTTAAACAGATGTCTTGATTTGTCTGTCCCTTCGCCAGATGCTACTCTAGGTCTCTGTGAATATAACTATTGGTTAACACTTCATATTCAAATATGGTAGATAAAGGTTTGATTTTATAATATTTGTATTTTTGCCAAACATACCTAGGCCTTTCAATCTTTTTTCCTAAAACTTAGTTTCTAATCTCCTGATAAGTTTCTAAGCTTTTTACAATTTCTTTGAATCCTTCTAAAAGAATGCACTAGTCAAGATAAGGTCTGATCACTGCAGAAGTAAATGGAACAATTATTTCTCGTTTGGAATTTATGCTTCTTTCGATGCACTGTGAAATTTTTCACAGCTACATGACTGGCTGTTGTTCAGCTTGCAATCAACAACTCTCTCAATATATATATATATATATATTTGGGGGGGAGTATCATTGAGAAGTGCATATTCCCCATTTTATACTTGAGCATTTGAATTTTGCTTCCATGATGAAGAATTTTCCACTCGTCTTGTTAAATTTCATTATGTTACTTTCAGCAACCCATCAAGAACTGGTTTTTTGAATTTTAATTCTGTCTTTAGGGTATTTATTTGTTTATTTAATTTCTATGGGTAGCCAACTCAATCAATGATTCTGGGCAGCTTATAATTCCCAAAATATAAGACAATAAAAAGATTTTTAAAAATGCTAGAAACAATTAAAACATCCAAAGTAAATATACATAATAGTTGAGATACTTGACCAGTTAACAGTGAATCCAATAAATAAATAAATGAATAAATAAATAAATAAATAAATAAATAAATAAATAAATAAATAAATAAATAAATAAATAAATAAATAAATAATAAATGGAGCCCCAGGCTTGGGAAGATAGCCCGGTGTTTAAAGCCTTACAAAAGGCCAACAGAGGTGGGGCTATTCTAATCTCCAAGAGGAAAGTAGTCCGCAGAACAGGGGCTTCTGTAGAAAAGGCATTTATTACTCACAACTGAACTTTATATCATTTGCCCTTTAAATCATTAATGGAAATACGGAATAATAGTTCAGGAGTGATTCTTGGAGTACCTCACTTGTTAACCCTCTCCAGTTTAATGAGGGACCATTACTGAACATGCTTTAAGCATGATGTACAGAGATCTAGGAACTCTACAGTTACAATTAGGTAATCGTCATGTCATCTTTCCCACTTAACCAGCATGCATTGGAGAGCTTTGTCAAATGTTTTGCTGAAGTAAAGGTATGGTATATCTACAGCATTCCTTTAACCTATTAAGGAAGTTATCGGATCAAAAAAATTAGATAAGATTAGTTTGTGTTCTATGCAAGCTTTATACTAAAGCAGTCAAAAGCAAGACTGAAGAAGCAACCTGGATAAGCAGCAAAATGTTTCAAATCAACAAGAAGTCCAGTTGTCATGACTCAATTTCCAGACAACTCTACCTGGATGATTGAAAATCTTCATCAACAGAAGCAAAAGTCTAAGAACTTTTACTAATAAGTTGTAAATATTTTAGCAGGGACAGAGGCAGGCTATTAGACAGATTACAACAAAAGTTCAGAGAAAAACATGTCAATGTCTTAAACTACTAGTTGGAAGAATTCAGTCCCAAGAATACCAGTGCGATCCAAAACAGACAAAAGATGACCATCAGAAAATTCCACAAAATCTGACTAATTGACAGGCTGATAGGACAAGGAAAAAGGAACTGAAAATGGAACACTGGTCGGTGAGCAGGACACTTGTTTTCAATATGGGGTGGTGATATCTTGAGAACACTCGTGTAGCAGGATTCATTAAGGACCCATGCCAATCTCCACTGCTTGGTCTTCTCTAACTTGTGACCTTCTCCCAAGGTTGGGCTCCGATCCTGAAACAACAGAAGCTGCACTGAGTCATCCTCATCATTCACAGGTAGGAGACCTGGTGTCTCCTGAGCTACAGGCTGAAAATCTATTATGTTCTCTTCTTCCACCTCATAATCAGAAATGTCCATAATTGACTGCCAGGATTTGTTTTTGAAAAATCCATGTTGGCTTATGGTAATTACTTTATTACTTTCATGGTGTTCACAGACCAATAAGTTTACAATCTGCTCCAGAATCTCCCCAGGTATTAGCATTAGTACTTGTTGGGATCTTTATTTTCCTCCTTTTTTGAAAACTTGTCTAGTTACCTGGCACTTCCTGAATTTTCAGTCATAAAAGATAATGTTTCATCCAGGCTCTAATATAGTTCCTTCAGTTCCTAGGATGTAATTCAGCTGGTTGAGGAAATTAAAAGTCAATTGAAGTTAACAAGGTATTCCATTATTGTGTTTTTATCAGCCTCAAGCTTCAATCTTGCCTCAGCATCCTGCCTTTCACAGCTTCCAAATAGAATACACTTTTGTTATTAGTATTGTTCTTGTTGGAGAAGACTGAACCAGGAATTCAATAGCTATGCATTCCTCCTGTCCCCACTATCATAGAATCATAAGTCTGGAAGGGACTTTGGAGGTCTTCTAATCCAATCCCCCGTGCAAGGCAAGAATCCTTTTAATTAATTAATATCACTTTACAATGCCTTGGTAAGGCCACACTTGGAATACTGCATCCAGTTTTGGTCACCACAATGTAAAAAAGATGTTGAGACTCTAGAAAGAGTGCAGAGAAGAGGAACAAAGATGATCAGGGGAATGGAGGCTAAAACATATAAGGCAGCGGTTCTCAACCTGTGGGTCGTGACCCCTTTTGGGGTCGAACGACCATTTCACAGGGGTCGCCAAAGTCCTGGAGTTTTTCCTCATAGAATCCTTATGAAACGCAGTCCAGCATTTTTTTTTGTTTTTTCCCCCTTTTTCATGAGCTGTTCTATTCCCTCTTATTCTATAAGGAATGGTTGCTGGAATTGGGTATGTCTAGTTTAATGAAGAGAAGGACGAGGGGTGACATGATAGCACTGTTCCAATATCTCAGGGGCTGCTACAAAGAAAAGGGAGCCAAGCTATTCTCCAAAGGACCTGAAGGCAGGACAAGAAGCAACGGATGGAAATTAATCAAAGAGAGAAGCAACCTAGAACTATGGAGAAATTTTCTGACAGTTAGAACAATTAACCAATGGAACAACCTGCCTCCAGAAGCTGTGAATGCTCCAACACTGGAAGTTTTTAAGAAGAGACTGGAAAACCATTTGCCCGAAATGGTATAGGGTTTCCTGCCTTAGCAGGGAGTTGAACTAGGTCCCTTCCAACTTTATTATTATTATTATATTAACAATGGATCACCCACAACTCTGGGAGGCAAACTGTTCCATGGATTAATCATTCTCACTGTCAGGAAAATCCTCTTTATTTCCTAAGTTAATATTGATTCTTTTTATTTTCTGTTTATCAGAACACAGCTAAAGAATTCCTTTTTGTTATTCTTAGCATCCTTCACATCCTCCTGACACCAACTCCTGGCTTTGTGACTCGGCTCAGCTTCTACTTCCTGTATGTATCTTTTTGTTGTTGTTATTGTCAGTATGGCTTCTTTTATGCCCCTCCATCTTTTTCTCCTCATTGGGATTTTAATTTCCCCTGCTGTTTTCAATACCTCCACCTAGTCTTTCCTGTTGATTACTTCTAAGTCAAGGTAAATCTATCAGAGTCTGTTCGCAGCGGAGCAGCTGGCTCAGAGACAACCTAACAGTTTTTCTATCACTCCAACGCCCTCTGTTCATCCTGTTGTCATAAATTTGCAAGGTTACCCGGCTGGTCTGCAAACCAAGGTTATATTGGTCACCTCTTGGGCCTTTATCTGACTGAGTGTTATTTTCTTTGTACGTATTGTTTCCTCTCACATTTCTGGGAGGGAGAGAAGGGCCACCTCTAGTTTCTGCATTATTTGGGTGACTCTTAACAAACTTTGCAAAAGACTCTTTCCAGGAATCAACCTTGTTTGTGACAGTTGATAAAAGTTCAAAGATTGAATTTACAGTTTGAGCTATAAGCAAACATTGTTTGGAAAGAGAAATCTGTTACATTCTCCCTTTTTTGAATTTGTTACATTCCCATCCTGTGCAAGCAAAGTGGCTGCTGAGCAGACCACTGAGTTCCAAAGAGGGGAGATATTTTCTATGAGAGAAGAAAGAAGCTCTATAGCAGTGTTTCTCAACCTTGACAATTTTAAGGCATGTGGACTTCAACTCCCAGAATTCCACAGCCAGCTTTGCTGGCTGTGGAATTCTGGGAGTTGAAGTCCACATGCCTTAAAATTGTCAAGGTTGAGAAACACTGCTCTATAGGCTGTTTGCTCTCACATTCTGTTTGTAAGTCCCATGCCACTGAATCACATAAATTAGATCTATGTGGTAAAGAGGCTGCAGATTTACTACACAGAGAATCTATTGCCAGCGAGAAGGCAATGCATGCGAATTTTGCCATCTTTCAAGCAGTCCACAATCCCCTCTATGCTTTTTTGGAATGAAGCCCTTCTTGAGCATCTTTTCAATATTTCCAATATGTGTCTTCCACTCAGAGAAAGTGTACCCACTCATAGATCAGTCTCTCCAAGAGGGAACCATTGCTTTAAATCCAAGCTGCAACAACCCTCATACTGATAAGTTTGAAGTTTTTGCAGCTGAACCGACCTTGAGAAAGCAGAGGAATGATCTACAAATTGTGTTACCCACAGCTACAAAATCTGCTGAGGAGGTGCCAGAAGAAATGTTGATTGACTTATTTGGTGCATTGCCGGAACCTGAGCAAGCTAACATTATTCAGAGACTGGATGACCTAAAAGAGGCACTGACAATAACCCAATGTATGGCAAAGCCTCTATCTAATTTGGCTTCACCAAATGCTCAGACTTGTGATAATATATCTACCCAACAATCTGCCATTACTTCAATAGTAAAAAAAAAAAAAAAAGGTATTGTTACACAGGCTGACAGTGGAGTGACCATACTGACTAACCCAAACCCTGAAAAACAGCAGAAAGACAAATTGTTCCATCATACAGTGCCCTTTAAGCATATAAATTCTAAGGATATAATTGATCTTCCACCTTCACTTCCTCTTGACATCCTCTCACAAGGTGAATCCCCAACTGCATCCCCCCAATAATGGCCATAAATCTACATGGGTTCTAGATGGGGGTTCTATTGAGAAAATTGCCAAAGGTGAAGACTCTCTGATCCAGCTATCAGCTAGTTTCCAGTGACAGAGACAGAGGCATGCCTCAGTGCCCCACACAAATGCTGGGGCTACCTTTGCTGTTGTCGATGATGACCCCATAGCCTTGCAAAACATCCTTAATTCTTGGTTAAATATATCTAATAACAAACAGTATCTAGCTTTTGGTGGCAACATTATTCATCACAATTATCTTCCAACAAGCACCCCTACTGAGAACACGAACTGACATTATGAAGACCAGCGCAAGAAAAACACTCTAAACATTATGTCATGGAATGTAGCTGGGTGGTATCGATTTAGAGGCCTCGATCATTCTGATCCTCTGATAGGTAAGGACAGTGCTTTTTTTCTAAAAAAAAAAAAAAAAAGGTGCCGGAACTCACACATGTCATACAAGCCGCCTTGCCCACCCTACAAGGTTCCATCCAAAAAAGGTGCCGGAACTCTGTTCTGGGCGTTCTGTGAGAAAAAAAGCCCTGAGTAAGGATATAATTTTGGTGCAAGAGATTTGGACAGTTAACAATCTCCTGCCTAATGGCTATCATTCTTATAAGCTAGAAGCAAGGCCAGGCAGAGGCCCAGGGAGACTGAAAGAAGGGCTGGGTATATTTTTTTCTACTGACTTGAGAGCAGAGCCTACACTTATTGCCCTTTAAAACATATGGCTATGGTCCTTCTCCTCAAGTTGGTCCTGCTTTTAATAATTAATGTTTATCTCCCTCCATCCCTAAGAAAAGCTGAAATCACTGTTGTATGGATGGAGCTAGAACACTATGTTAGCAAACTCCTCATGGAATACCCAAATACCCGGGTCCTATTAGGGCAGTGGTTCTTAACCTTCCTAATGCCGCGACCCTTTAATACAGTTCCTCATGTTGTGGTGACCCCCAACTATAAACTTATTTTTGTTGCTACTTCATAACTGTAATTTTGCTACTGTTATGAATCGTAATGTAAATATCTGATATGCAGGATATATTTTCATTGTTACGAATTGAACATAATTAAAGCATAGTGATTAATCACAAAAACAATATAGCAATGCTCGCTGGAGAAGCTTACTCTTCCTTGCTCAAAAATGTTGGGAGGGAGGGAAGGGGAAGGAAGGAAGGAAGATTGAAGGGGAAAGGAAGGAGATGGAGAAGGAAGGAGATTGAAGGGGAAAGGAAGAAAGGAAGGAGAAAGAGATTGAAGGGGAAGGGATGGAGATGGAGATGGAAGGAAGGAAGGAAGGAAGATTGAAGGGGAAAGGAAGGAGATGGAGAAGGAAGGAGATTGAAGGGGAAAGGAAGGAAGGAAGATTGAAGGGGAAAGGAAGGAGATGGAGAGGAAGGAGATTGAAGGGGAAAGGAAGGAAGGAAGGAAGGAAGGAAGGAGAGAGAGATTGAGAGAGCCCCCCATCCTCATCCCGGCACCTCTTGCCCTCTCCCAGCTGCCCCCTGGGACCTGCCCGCCCCTCCAGCCTCCTGAGCGCCATCGCAGCGGCAGGGTCACGGGAGCCCCTTTCCACGCCGCACAGCCCTTCATCGCCATGACCCTTCCCCGACTCGTCGCACGCGAGAGGGGCATGGCCAGAGCACCAGCTCCCACTTGGAAGGTGCCGCTTCTTCCCTCCTGGCCCGGCTGGCTGGCCTCTGACGCACATGCGGGCGGATAGAGAAGCGGTGTCTCGGTTCCTAAGACCATCGGAAATATGTGTTTTCTGATGGCCTTAGGAAACCCCTGTGAAAGCGTCATTCGACCCCCAAAAGGGTCACGACCCACAGGTTGAGAACCGCTGCATTAGGGGAAGATTTCAATGCTAGATTGGGACTAGATGATTACACAATATGTATATATAGAGATTAAGAATTATATGTATGATGAGGAACAAATTGTTAGGAATATATACACTGGAATGTTACATTATGTCCATCTTTGTTTTAACTGTTTTATAAATAAAAAACTTTTTTAAAAAATGCCATCAATACCCGCCATGAACCAGCACCTCCCTCACACGACTCTCTAAAGATAATAGAGCAAATTATGCTAGCCTCTGTCTTGCAAAGATGGCGAATAGACTTAATTTTTCCATATCCAATGACTCATGGGCTGGTGTCTACCCTGGCATGTTTACCTTCATGGCAGGGACCAAAATTAGCACCACTGATTATATCCTAACTTTTGCAGATTTACTACATTATATAGAAAAATTTAAAGTTCTACCAAACCTAGAAAATGATCATTTACCACTGTTTATATACATGAAGCCTTTTATTTGGCAGATGCCCTCTGGGGAACAATTTGCTCCTGCAATTTCTCCAGTAGGCCTAACAAGATATCGAGTCAAATGGATCCAACAACTTGACCAGAGGACAACTATCAGAGGACAACTTTCAAAAAATCCATTCAGCCTTTATGTCAGCCAACCCTACTCAAGATTTACTAGAACTATATAAAAAAACTAGTTCATAAGCTACAACCACTACTAGCATGTGACCTTAACTTCTCAGCTAAGAGAAGTTAAGGTCACATGCCTCCAAGCCATGGTTTAATAAGAACTGTGTAGAAGCCAAGAAAGCTCTTACCTTGGCATATAAGATGTTCAAAAATGATTATGGAAATGGCAATAAAACAACTCTTAAACATCTCCTACACTCAAAAAACAATTTAAGCAATTAATTGCACTTAAGAAAAGACAAGACACAAGGTCTTCCTGGGAATAGCTTATTGAGGCAGCAAAGCAAAAGAACTCTTCTGTATTCTGGTATTTAATAGCCTGCCACTCTGACAGAATTCATACCCCATTAGATTCCCATATACCTCCTACAACCCGGGAAATTCACTTTTGGAGAATATATGAAGACTCCTTCAGCGAGAGAATAAGATATACAATGAAGGATTTACCGGAATGGCCCCCAGTTTCAGAGTCTGAAATTAAATCTCTTATTGTTCAACTCAGGACTGGGAAGGCCCCAGGAGCTGACTTCATTTCTGCTGAACTAGTAAAGAATAATATGGAGTGGTGGATATCAGTCCTGGCAGCGCTATTCACTTATATTGACTCCACTGGTCATGTCCGAGAGGACTGGGGCTTGGCAGGTTTTTTTTAATTTTAAAAAGGGAAAGAGAGACAACCCTGCTAATTACAAAACAATAAGTCTGCTAAATATAATCAGCAAATTCTGCACCAAACACCTCCAAGATAAATTAAAGGAGTGACTGGATCTTGAGAACTTGATTGCTGAAGAGCAAGCCGGATTTAGAGAGGGGAAAGACGCCATAGATCAGTGCTTAGTCCTTCAACATTTAATTGAAAGATATGCATCAAATAGATCTGTATCATTATACGCTGCCTTTTGGATCTCAAGGCAGCTTTTGATATGGTTACCAGGACTAAATTATTGGAGAAGCTGGAAGCTGCTTCAGTTGACCATAGGCTTCTCCATTTTTTTTACGTGATTTACATACTCAAATATCCCTCAAGGTTAGGTGTAATATGCAAGTGTCCCAAACTCAAAACAGGGGTGCTTTTGGCCCCTTTGCTTTTCAATTTCTATATTAATGACATGGTAAAATGGTTAAATAAACCAAGTTACCATCTCCCCCCCCCCCAATAAATGATCGAAGCATTGCCCTGCTGCTCTACGCAGATGATGCTGTGATCCTCTCCTGGACACCTGTAGGTCTTAAAAGAGCCCTGTCCAGTATTGTAATTACAATAAACTGGATAGAAAACCAGAAAACCAAGGCTATGGCCTTTGCAAAAAAAAGCCAAAACTCTGTTCATGGTATCTTAATTGTCATAACATAGAGCAAGTAACCATCTTTAAGTACCTAGGGGTGGTTATCCATGCCACTGGCTCAAGAAAAGCACATAGTGAAAATGCGGCTGCCTCTGGCCAAAGATCAGCAAACGCTATTCTCAAATGTTTCTGCACAAAGGGAGGATACTAGGTTCCTGCTGCAATTAAGCTCTTTCAGGCCAACTCACTAGCACAGCTTCTTTACGGGACCTTGCTCAGACCCTCAGCTTCAGGTTTCACACCACTGGAAAGTGTTCAATCCAAATTTATTAGAGCAATTCTCCAGATGCCACGTTGTGTCTCAAATGCACTTCTGTGCCTGGAAACAGGATTGAAAAAAGCTGAAGCAAGAATCTGTATAGCTTCTTTGGCTAAACCTTAATTTCTTTCCGCAAGGCCTTGCTCCATTAATCCTCCAAGACAAATTCTCCTCTTTATGGGTCAAGTCCGTTGAGTCCAACCTTGCCAAACTAAGCTTTTCTCCAGCCTCAATACTCAAGTTGGACTATGACCAAGCAAAAGAAACCTTGCAACAAAGGGTAGAGGACATTGAGAAGCAAGTGGACTTAGGGAAAGCTCCGTTGTTTCTGGCTCCAGATATATTGTCACTCCTGCCAGTTATCTTAGCCAGTTGGAGACGGCAAACCACCGGAAAGCATTTTCACTTGCATGGTGCCATGTGCTTCCATCAGACATCCTGCACGGCAAGTATAAAAAGGTACCACTGACTGAAAGACTCTATTCCTATGGCTCAGGGGAGGTGGAGACCATTGGATACATACTCCTTCAATGCTCTTTTTATAGAGATATTTTTAAAAAAATATCCTCCCAAAAATTGATAGGTATCCTGGCCATTCTGACACTGCTCATCTCCAGTGGCTGCTTAAAGATCAACATACTGTGATTACAGTGCAGGTGGCCAGATTCTATGCAGCAGCAATGGGCATTCATCAAAAACATGTGATTAATCCACCATAGCTACTTTATACAACTAACACAGCAAACTCTTTTGCATTTACTATTCTTTTGCATTTTAGTATTTAATGACCTTACAGTTGAGGATTGATATTATAGTATAGTTAGGCCATGCTGTGTTTTGTTCATGTGTAACTGACAGATTAAATGCCAAATTCTGATTTTAGTATAGATTTTTATCTGTTATTTATTATTTTATTTTAGGGTTTTTTTTTACCGGATATTCCTTGAGTGTTTTTAACTTGTTCTGGTCTCTGGTCTTTGACTGTAATAAACTTACTTGACTTGAAGTCAAGGTTAGAAAATCCTTTTGGGCTTTCCTTCAACCTTGTAAGGAAAAAGTAATCAGCAAGATAAGTTGGGAAATTCCTGGAAAGGCCTTTTTAGTCAGAGTTTGTCTCCTGACAGATGTTGCAGTCAAGTCTCTCGTTACTAAGAGTTCACACCTCTTTGAAAGATTTAGAGTTAGTGTTTAGAATTTATCTTCTGCATCTTCTCCTTGGTTGGGAGGCTGATAGTTAACAACACTACTGTCTTTATTTGTTCCCCTGCTTATTTTAACCCAGATGGTCTCTGTTCATTCCTTTGGGTTTTTGAACAGGAATTGGTATTTTATCATGCAACTAAGCTACTTCTCCCCTTCTGTTGTTTCTCTTTCTTCTGAAGAAATCATGTCCTTCCAGCAGTAATACAGACAGTAACTCTGTAGATTACACATGCTCTAATTGTAAGCATCTGTACTTAAAAGTTATTTCCAGTAGCTTGTAAACATGTCCAGTCTTTGGCATACAAATGGATTCCTCTATCTCATCCATGAGAACTGAAGCCTTAAACCAGAATAACAGAATAATAGAGTTGGAAGGGACCTTGGAGGTCTTCTAGTCCAGCCCCTGCTCAGGCGGGAAACCCTATACCATTTCAGACAAACGGTTGTCCAAACTCTTCTTAAAAACCTCCAGTGTTGGAGCCCTTACAGCTTCTGGAGGCAAGTTGTTCCACTGATTAACTGTTCTCACTGTCAGGAAGTTTCTCCTTAGTTCTAGGTTGCTCCTCTCCTTGATTGATTTCCATCCATTGTTTTTTGTCTTGCCTTCTGGTGCGTTGGAAAATAGGTTGACTCCCTCTTTTTTGTAGCAGCCCCCCCAAATATTGGAACATTGCTATCATGTCATCCCTAGTGGACAGTTGGCATGCTCTGATGGTGAAACCTTCCAATAAGCCAAAATCCTCTTGTTAATAGATTGGACTCAAGGAGGGAGTAGACTTCAATGCACTTTTATTATCTCTTTTCCAGATTTTTTTATTTCTTTCTGTTGAAATAGTGCCTCCTAATGATACCTATCAGACATTCTCAGTTTTAGAATTTGAAAGGCAGTAATTGACAATGGAAATCACTGGAAGTTTGTAAGAAGAGATTGGACCACCATTTCTCTGAAATGGTATAGGGTTTCCTGCCTGATCAGGAGGTTGGACTAGAAGACATTCAAGCTCCCTTCCAACTCTGGCATTCTGTTATTCTGTTAAATCTGTCCTTATAAGCTGGAACCATCTATATGATCTCACAGCAAAAAAATGACTAGTCTTTGGGCCCTCTTACTGTGAGGGCCATAGAGACCTTTAATTAACGTGAATATTGATAAATGCAAGAGTTTTTTTTATTGTACACATTCATTCTAACCCATCTCCATATCAAATTGCATTTGTTTTTTTTTAAAGTAGCACATATAAACTCCTATTTTTTCCTATACATTTTGATATACCTTTCATATGCACTTTCATATGCATGTTTTCCTAAGGTACACATTTTAAAATACAGCTTTCCCTAAAGCATATATTTTACATGATTTTCCTAGATTTTATTCACTTTTCTGATACAACTTGTTTTTTACTTATAGAATTGTAATGCAAAGTGTCATGTGTCTGACTAATGAAACACTTCAAAGAACTTTCAGGCATTGTTTAACCTAAAAAGCCTTTATTAGTGTAATGGAGTGTCAGCACAGCATGGAGGATGCCAAGATCTGAATTTCCCTTCCTTTGCACATAACATTCCAGGCATTCCCCCTCCCCTATTTTGGGGTCATGATTCACATCTTCCAATTAACCTGGAGGGCAAAGATTCACTTCCATTCCCTTCCACACACGCTTTTCCCTCCTTCTCTCAGTCTCATCTGAATTAACTCTAAAAATACCAGAGAGTTCTGTATATTTTGTCAAAGCAAGAATATTCAATATTAGCAGCGTTGACACAAAGTTTATAGGAGTGTAAAACAGTAGTTTAAGTATTAGTATGAGAAATGTGAAAAGTCCATCAATATGTCACTATGAAAAAAATAAATCAACCAAGCTATCCTTAAACTGAAGGTCTACTAGGAGAAAATGGTTTCCCCCCTTTTTTCCCTTCCCAAATTATAGTTATATACCCTTGTGTAGCTTGCCCCTTTTGATGTCAGCTCCATTCATAAGCCATGGCAATTTCTGGACATTTTCAGGGACCTCTTTTCTTCTCCTGTGGATTTGAATCATGCCATAAGAACTTAAAAATCTCTCTGCTGAATCAAGTCAAGGTCAATCCTAATCCAGCAGTTCCTTTTTGACAATGACTACACAGATGTTTCTGCAGGAGATGAAGACATATTTCTGTCCTGATTTCATTTGCAGCAACTGCTATTCCTGTCTCCAATGTGTCTCAAGACAAATGGACTTTGACAGACCTGCCTTCCCTGAATTTAGCCAATCACCTATTAATTCCATCCATGTGGTAATGAATTCTGTAAGTTAATTATCTGTCATGGCAAGGGCAGACTTTTTTTCTTACTCTTCCTTCTTCCAAACCACTTCCCTAGATAGTTGGGAGAGGGAAAAAAATAAAAGTCTTTTTTTTCTATCTTCTCTATGACATACAAGATTTTACGCACCTTAGTCATATACCCCATAGTCACTTGTATCTAAGTTAAAATGTCTTAAGCATTCTATTTGTTGTTCATAAGCAAGATATTTGAATTCACCAAACATCTTCTGCACTTTTCCAGATCTCTTATAATCATGTTTAAATGTGATGCCCAGAACTGTATACAATATTTCATATGTATACATAGCACAGATTAGTATAAAGGCATTGTAATATTGGTTGTTTAATTTTCAGTCCTTTTATTAATTATACCTACTATGGAATTTGCCCTGCTTCACGAGACCTTCGCTGATCTGTCTGCTATAATTGCCAAACGTTCTCCTGGTTTGTGACAGGCCACTTGGACTTCCGTCACTCTATATGTCGTTCAGAGTTGTTGGGGTTATTTTGCTCCAATATACCTCATTTTACATTTACCCCATTTGGACCACCATTCATCTACTTGAAAACTATTTATGATAGCAAAATGATAAATAAATATTTATGATGGCAAGGGGGTAAAGAGTAGGTCCATTCTCCTTCCAATGCAAAATACAGTAGAGGTAGGCAATCCAGTGCCTGCAAATATTTTTAGATTAAAAACTATCCCTATCCATTGTCTCATGTTGTTTGATTCTCATGGGGGTAAGCCAGAAGTGGATAAATGGTGGTTATTCAAAGTCTAGAACATGGTTGAAACCTTCTAGAAGTTGCACCTTGATTTTGTAAGGTCCTGGAAAGTAGAAAAGACCACAGTTACAAAGTAGGGATATTTAATTAATTAAAGTTGGACAGAACCTATGTTTTTGTCCAGATCATACCCACTTTTTTCTTCAAGTATAGATTCTGCACACCACTTGACGGTCAAGTGCAGCAGGTCCCCCTCAAAAAATTATGCCCCCTTGATATAAACCTATCATACAGAGCCAGGCCTACTGCTATTGTGCATAAAATATGAATTTTGGGAAAGTATATTCTAATTCATTTTTCCTTTTATTTTCTCTCTCTTTTTTAAAGAAGATGGCTGACAACCCAGCTAGTTATGACTACAACCCAATGTTTTGATTGACAGTTGCTTTCCCATTGTTAGGGAATGGAACTAGGTGTTTTTGAGGATGACAAGTCATCATCAATACTGAAAAATATTCTTTACTTCACAGCAAAATTCCCTGCTAACATTTAAAGAGAGACATATTCAGGGGCTCCTTAGGCAAAAACTGTAGAAGGAATTCAAATGATATGTCAGGTTCCAATTGAGAGTTTTGGATGATAAATTGCTGTACAATCTTAAATGATAGTGATAAAATGGATTTAACAACCCAAAATTATAGTCAGATTCTCTTCTGCAGATCATTCCCATGGCAAGGGATAATAATGAGAAAAGAACTTTTATATCAGCAGCTACATCTATCACTATGACTATTATTCTTGGCAAAGGAAGCACAGAACTCTTTGTATTCAAGAAGACCCCCGAAAAGGTAGATTACTTCCCTTATCAGGCAGGAATCTGATGGATCTGATTTTCATCTATTATTTTGAAAAGGAATGAGTGAGGATTTCCTTTCTTATATCTGTCTCAGGGTAGCTATGTCCAAAGTTGCATTGATTGAAAAGAACCAGTGTCAATCTTTTCATTAGCCGTACATTTCCTCCCGAAGTAGAGCTCTCCATGCGAAGACTGCCATCATTAGAAGACAATGGCAACAATGGCAGCACATATCAAGGGTGGAAAGAGAGGATGTGATCATAGAAATACAGAGTTGGAAGGCATTATTTCATCAGACAAGCCCATCGCTTTGGTCATTACAGAAATCAAAAGTAAAGTTTCCTAGTCAAATCTCTCTTCCTGGATTTGTTGGAAACATAAAGTCCAATTCATAAAATTCTTAACTATGAACTTTATCTTTAAAATACTGTGGGTATGGGAAGATTTAAAAGTCAATAGCGTAGGTAGGAAACAAGATATTAAATATTTCAAAAAAATAATTGTGCTGTAAAAAGTTTGATTTTGATTGGAACAACTGGGATTATTGCGAATAAGTTCTCTATCTAAAGAACTGATTGCTTCACCATCATAGGCTTTTACAGAATTCTTTGGAAATCTTACATCTATGTACACCATTCTAAACTTATTGGAAGAAAGTTGACTTCTAAAATAATTCTTATTCTGATTACTATGAAGGGTTTGCTTAGAATGTCTCCAGCTTCTCTTGTGAGATAACTCTCTTAACAGAAAAGCATACATATATTTGTCAATTTAAAAAATATTCTGTGCAAAGCCTCGGTTATGGGTGAAAATAGCATACAAATGTGTGCTATGTTAGGAAAAAATTGCTTGCAAAAAGCACATAGTGAGATAAACCTGTTCAACAATATTTATAAAATAGAAGCATCATATTACTTAGTGAAAATAGTGTACAGCAAATTATATTCGAGTTTGAGCATGTTGCAAAACGATACATTATGCAAAATAGCAGACATTTTATCTGTTAGGATAAAATGCAGGAAATGTATGTGAATTGTGCATATTAAATCTGATATAGGAATGGGATGAACTAAATTTAAGTGCAGAAAAAAAATAGAAACTCAGAAACCTTTAAAAAGCTCCTCCATTACTATAAATGCATGTATTAATAAATGTCCTAGCTTTTAAGATGCTGTAGACTTTTTGCTATTTCTGTTGCAAGCTATTCCTTTAGCAAAATGAAACACATATGACACAAAGATACATGAAGAATATCAGACAAAAACAAGTTGCATAGAAATATCATCCAAATGCTGATGAATGCAAAATACTCCAAACTCTCTAGAGAAAGAGTGGCAGAACTATTGCCAGGGGGCGGATCATTAATGAGTACTAATAAATTTACATTGCCTATAATTAGTGACAAATATAATGACAAATGCAACTATAGGATCATCCGAAATGGCTACTGTCAGCTGTATAACAGCCATTCCACAAAATATTTTTATTAACTGGATGCCACATTAAATCAGCAGGAAACTATTTAAATGTGCAATTCTTTTTGTTTTGTAAATAAGCACTCCAGAAATCCACCATTCGCATTACAACTTCCCATGGATGAAATAGCATCACAGTCCGTGATCATTTTTTTTTAACATTGTTTGAATGCAAGCAAATAGCTGGACATTATAGAAAATGATACACGGTTCCTATATTGAATTTTGTCAAATGAAGCTTTCCCCTGGATTGGACATCTGTAACTGATAATCTATGCTTTGTCCTGAAGCCCTCTTCACTGCATGCATCAAAAATTGCCAATTTGGTTTCTGGTTGCTTGTAGGTGGGATGTACGTGAAAATTGTACTGTAAATCCCCAAATATATTTCATGAAGTTCAAGAAAGTTTGAATCACACTGATATCTGTTGGAAGATTAAAAATCAGACAAGATTCAGTTTGAATCAAATGTTATATGCAATTTGATTCAAAGAGCCCATATGATTCTGTTCCAAGCATCTACCATATTGATAGCCAAAACTGGCCCTAGGTTCTGCCTCGATTTACCTCGGT
This sequence comes from Protobothrops mucrosquamatus, assembly GCF_001527695.2. NCBI lineage: Eukaryota > Metazoa > Chordata > Lepidosauria > Squamata > Viperidae > Protobothrops > Protobothrops mucrosquamatus. The sequence continues at coordinate 751,083 of NW_015387329.1, forward strand.
TTACCTGCCTCGGTTTACCTTCCCAATAAGCAACTGAGTCAGAAGATCATTTAAAAGCAGTGATAAAGTGTGGTCTCTCTATTAAAAGGAGAGAGACAACCTCAATCCCAATGTTACATTTGTTTTTATAGTTAACACAACAAAGAAAAATGAAAGAGAAAAGTTGATTGGACAGGATAAAAGTAACCTCTCCTTTGCATTGGAAATCAGTTGCATGTAGTCTAACATGTTACATATTTGCATCCCATAACATCACAGATGTTCATTAAAATGAGGTCTGATGTCAGAAGAGGCATAATTGTAAGGAAAAAGGTTGTTTGGACTTCACAAAAGAGATACTGTAAACCAGACCCCAATTTGTACTAACAAACCTTTTCCTATTTGGAGCTAGACTCCAGCATGTTTTTCAGTTTAGGAATGTTAAAAGCTAATAAACCTGAATATCATTTTAAAAGAGAGAAAATGAATCAAATTAAAACACAAAGTAACTATGCTAGTTAACAAATTACAAAACCCATGTCATTTGACCCTCATAATATACTCATAGATAAACAAAGTCTTTTAGACAAAATATAGCCAAAAAGTTGGGATCGCCTTATCCGCAGATAGGCTTATTCGTGAGTATATATAGTAAATTACTGTTTTAAATTACTCATATATCCCATAGAGTATATATTTGCATATAAGCCCATCTACAGATGAACAGATCCTCAATTTTTTAACCAAAATACCATAAGAAATGTGGGTTCAGATTATCTGTGGATGGTGTATTTTTCATGGTATTTTGGTTAAAAAAATGAGGATCTGCTCATCTGTGGATGGGCTTACAGTATATGCAAACATATATGGCATTGAAACACTTCAATTAAAATTGTCACATCACAAAGAGTGTGTGAACTTGCACAAAAGTCCACTGATCCTCTGAATCAATTCAGGAGCACCTGACCGCAGGAAAATTGTAGGAAAATGCAGCTGCTTTAAAAAGTTGCAGGAAGGTGCTATAAGTAATACTACCCTGTGCTTTAAAGTATCTTTTCTGAATTATTTTTGAAATAAAATTGCCCTTTCTTCCAACAAAGAAAGCAGTTTAATCTTTCCTTTCATAAACATTAATTTCTAGTTGAATAGCAGTTCTGTTTATGCAAGCAAGAGAAATAGAATTGGTTGTGAATATTTCTAAGTAGCTCTTACTAGTCAGGCTTCCAAGAGGAGCATCAAGAATTCTCTTGGGAGATCACCTCTGCATCACAAACTATTTTTTAAAGATCTCACTACCAAAGATAAAGAACATTTTGCACAGAGGCTTAGCATTTAAGAATCAGATTGCATCTCCCATCTTTGATGTAATTTATGAAATAAAATGTGATTCGGTTGAGCGATTGACCATTTTTTCCCACTAGATGCAAGAGATGTTGGATACATGGAATACTTTTGTTCTCCTCTTCTGATAACATTCAATAACATTCAGGGTCTGTCCATTCCTTTTTATTATTGCTCACAGATGAAAAAGAGGTGGTTTTCCATAGGTGTCGCCGTAAACAATGTGTTTGCAATCTCATTGAGAGAAAAGATAGAGCTGACTCAAGATGGAATGGCACTATTAATCAGGCCCTTGGATCAAAGATTTAGTATTGAGGGAGGACAGCACCCCCCCTCCGAGAAAGAAATATTTTGGGAATATTAAAAAGCAGAATATTATATTTCCCCAAAGGATCTTAAAGGCAGAAAAGCAGGCCCAGTATTTTTTAATAGCCCCAAGCAGAAACTAGGCAGAGGCCGGGTCTGTAGAAATGCAGATTTGATAATCCTATTCAGAAAGATTGGAGCCAGGAAACTAGAAGCTGATGAGATTAGAAAGACAAAGACCCCTAAAATCTACATTCCCCACCCGAACTCTAAAAGCATGACCTTTAGGACATAATAGGATTAGCCCACCATTATCAGAATACCAAAAGGACATGCTCAAAAGCTTAGGTCAAAGTTCATGCCACAGGAACAGGAAACAATCTCAAACATAAAAGCCCAAGAAGGTATAAAAACCCACTACTCCTGGCTACATGTGGTCAGATTTCCCAGAGGTTACATTTCTGTCTAGTTCTGGTCTTCAATAAACTACAACCTTCTTTCTAAAGCAGTCTCCATTTTTTTTATTCCCAGCTTGGACTGGACCCTGATGAAGATTTTTCTTTCAACAGTATTACGGGAACATTTTCATTTTGTAAGCAATTCTGTTATTTCTTCATGTTACAAAAATTCCAAACTCTTTTATTTAACTGAAGCACCAATTACTAAAAGAAAGGAGAGAGAAAATACATCCATGCTGTTGTCCTGTTATTTCATGATGGAATCATGCAAAACTGAATGTGTTCATAATGCTACTGGAGATTAACATTAATATCTGGGTCACATTACTATTTCTTTGCAACATTCTGTGTGAGCTTTGGCCCGGCAGGTGTATTGCATACTAAGTGAACTGCATTAAGGATAGATCTGTTTTCTCCAACAATATATCCCCATTGATTTTCCTTCTTTTCTACAAATTTAAATGGGCTCCTTAATGTAACTTTAAAAATGTTTTCTTGCTGTGAAAGTCAAATTAGATTCTATGTCTTAGCATCTTAGCACTTCAAAACCTGGGTGTGAAAATCAAATCATTGCAGAAGAAATTAAAGTGTGGTTGATGAGATTAAAGGGGGAAAAAAGGATTGCATCCAGTGGGGAAAAAATGGTTAATCGCTCAACTGAATCACATTTTATTTGATAAATTACATCAAAGATGGGGATGCAATCTGATTCAAGATCTGGATTGTTTCTGCCAAAACCATGGCAGGCCAAGTAATAAAAGATAGTGGGGATTCATTATCCAATTCCATTCTTCCTATCAGTGGAGAAACAGACCTCATTCTTCAACAAGAGAGAGATCACCATAATCTTAATCTAATCCCACAGTGTTAATCCTTAATCTTGATCTCTTGCATTGGCAACTGAGAAGTTCCCTGGACAATTTCTTGAACAGATTTCTTGTTCCTTAGAAACATTCTGTCTGAGATGGCATTAGGAAAATATCAGGAGATGGATGACACACAGATTGAGAGTTTCTTGTTGATAAAATATAGTCAACATTGGCAAATCACAAAGTTTCGGAGAAGAAAGAGTTGCAGATCAAGTGAGAATTATCTCTTCTGTAGAAAATATGGATTAAAATCTGAATTTGAATGCTTTTCAATTATTATTTTTTGCAAGGCTGAATATCTATATGAGAAAACTCCAAAGCTTTTTCTAAAAAAAAAAAAAAAAGCAAACAAAACTACTATTTTTGTCTCTCAATAGCATTATGGCAACAGTGATAGAAAGTCTAAATACTTACTTGTTATTTAAATGCAGTTTGTTAAAACAGACTTGCAAATAGCCTGGCAATCTACGATCAGAAATAGTAAATCTTACCAAATCTTCTATATTTTTGCCATTCAGTGTCACTTGCTCAGATTGACAGGTTCTAAACTAGGCATTCAGTTGGACAATTAGGAGTCTTAAAAATATAATTACATCAAGCAAGGGGCAAAATGTGGATTCAGTGGAAGATTTTACAGGTATTATTTCTCTAAATAATGAGTTAGCAAAGGAAACTACAAGATGCAAAAAAAAATCATCATGGGGTATCCAAGGAACTAACAATCATTCTTGACCTAAAAACAGGAATCAGAATAGAGATCCTAGACCTTGGGAAAATAATTTTATTTTCTGATCTTTCTATTTTTTATTTTTTTTTAGGGGGAGACATATTTCTGCACTCTCTAAATATTTTTTTCTTTTTTTATATATGCTTGTATTAGGTTTTCATATTTATTTTATCTATTTCATATAATACATTTATGGCAAAAAAGAAAGGAAAATAGTTATATTCCACTGGAAGGCATCACTTCAATCCAGATTGTCGTAGAATTGTCCAGTTCAATCCAATACAGGAAGTCCACTTGGAAAATCAAACCATTCCATTTCAATGCTGTGAATCAAATGCTCAAAGTGGGTCACGTTGATTCAATTGTTTGCTGTGAGCCAGGCTTCATACATGTGGGAAAGCTCTTTTTAGTGACTGCGCTGAACCCGATTCTAAACTAATCCAGTCCCTTTAAAGGGAGCATCCCCTGTTTTGATTCAGAGCTTTGCTAACAGATAGCACTAAACAAAAATTATGCAGAAGAAAATGAGCTACAATTTTGTAAACCAGGTTCTGCTTGTGAGCAGTAGGTCTGGCTTCAGAATGGATATTGGTTGCCTGGGGTTCTAAATAGTGATCGCTCCTCCAGATTAACATCCATTGATTGCTTATATCTGCATAACAAAGGAGAAGAGCCTAGAATCAAACAAGGCTCATTAGAAGACTTTGATGATTCCAGTATGAGTTGAACTTGGATGACTTGGCAGAATTGGGGTTTTTAGCAATGTAGTTATAAATCCTTTATAGCTGGACTGTTTTCTCTGCCAAGATGCTAAGTTGGCCAATTCAGTTTTGGTTACCAAGATACTATTCTTATTAGATATGCAATTTTATGGACAGTTTTCTATCTCTCAGGGAAGTTCTTCCCAATCATATCAGCATACTGGCAAGCCTCCTTAATTTGACCATTCATTCCAGAGCAATCAAAATCTTTTTTGTTTCTTCTCCTAGTTTGGCTGCTTTCCCCAGAGAAAGAAAAGAAAAAGAAAACCTAAAGAAGTCTTGAGCTAAGATCTCATGGTGATGCCATGGAAAGTATCCAAAGAATTAGCATGTCTCTGTAACATACTGAAATGATTCAGCAGCTTGAGATCGTATTGCTTGAAATGATGTACAACCACTGAGAAAGCAAGTAATGAATGGTCTGAACAGAGATTACCATAACAGTGGGTGGATTATAGTATAGCACATTACAAATATTACAATAATAGAAAATTGGTAGAGATTTCAGTGTATTGGCCTGTCATTTGCGTGATTGACTGCTACCCTGATTGAGTCTCAGTACATTACAGGTACCTTCCAGTGGTTGAAATACAGACAAAAGTACTTTGAGATGTATGTCGATGAAGATTCTCAATCATCCAAGTAAATTGCCTGGAAGTTGAGTCATATCACCTGGACTTCTTTTCTCTTTTGGTTTGAAACGTTTCGATGCTTATCCAATTAGCTTTTTCAAACTGAAGAAACTGCTTGGATAAGCAGTGAAATGTTTCAAACCAAAGAAGAAAAGAAGTCCAGTTGACATGACTCAATTCCAGACTTGAGATGCAAGGCAATCTCTAATATTAGAAATGTTGGCTTGTCTAGAGTAACATGTGCATGTTCAGAGTAAAAGTATTGGTTGCACCTGCAGCAAGATGGCCAAAACATGCCAATCTGACAATCTTTGCAAGGAATAGAATAGAATAGAATAGAATAGAATAGAATAGAATAGAATAGGAAAGGAAAGGACCTTGGAGGTCTTCTATTCCAGTCCCGTGCTCAAGCAGGAGAGCCTATACTGCCCCAGACAGATGAATGTCCAGTCTCTTCTTGAAAACTTCCAGTGATGGAGTGCCCACGATTTCTGAAGGCAAGCTGTTCCACTGGTTGATTGTCCTCACTGTCAGGAAGTTTCTCCTTAATTCCAGGTTGCTTCTCTCTTTGATCAGAAACAACCATTGTTTCTCATTCTTCCCTCTGGTGCTTTGGTGAACAACCTGGCCCCCTCTGCCTTGTGGCAGCCCCTCAGATACTGGAATACTGCTATCATGTCTCCCCTATTTCTTCTTTTCTTTAGACTAGCCAAACCCAAGTGCCATAGCTGTTCTTCGTATGTTTTAGTCTCCAGGCCTTTGATCATGTTAGTAGCTCTTCTCTGATTTTTTTTTTTTTTACTGCAAGTGGTACGAGTATGGCTAAGTGGGTAACCAATTTTCCACTTGGTTTTCCTGATGAAACATAAGAAGTGAAAGACATTAATAAAAGGAAGGAAATAAAAAAGATAGACATGAGGTGGTGTTTGTGAAGTAAGAATATGGGTGGGATGCAATAGATCTGAATGAAAGTGACCCAGTCCTGTAGTAGAGCTGATGAGAAGATGTAGGTTTGTTTGTGAATGAAAGAGATGGGTGGGAATGGGCCTGTTTGGAATATGTACTTTACACTGAGAAAATTTACAGTGACATCTTTACAGGGTTGTAAGTGGCATTGTCACTTGGTTTGGGTCCCTTTTAAGCTACATCATCATTAAAATGGGATTTGCAGACCGCCACTCTTTCTTTCCTTGCCAATTCCTCCCCTGCCCCCAACACACTTCCTTTTCCAACTTTAGGACAGAGGCATAGCAGGCTCATTAAGTTGTAAATGATATAAGAATGTAATACCCTGCTGGGGATCATGGGATTTTCTAATGAGTCTACAGCTGGTCAACCTTCATTTCACAACTGAAAAGAGAAAAATCATTTTTGGGGAAAAAATGGGACCTTATAAATCACGGCAAGGAGCATTATTCCTCTTCTTCCTTGTCTCTATCATCCCCATCACTAACTAAAAAGTTAATGAAATCACTAACAACTATGTTCTCATCTATTTTTATTACCCAGGAAGAGTGATCCCACTAATAATAATACTATGCATCTTCACTCGAGCAATACAGAACAGACATGTGTCTAGTCTTAAAGGCATCTCAATAAGCTTCAATAGTGAGAAGGATTCAACCTGGAACTGTTGCAAAGAAATTCATATGGTTCTTTTGATGGGATGTTAAATTATTTGGGAGATAACCTAGTCTAGCATCAAGCCTTTAAAGCAGCAGCTTCAGCCATCCTATTTTTCTTTATTCCTAGACATATAACCAGTGGAATCAATCATGCTATTCCAGGCATAAGCTAATCAGAAAAGCAGGTTCAATGTCTCAGTAATACTAATTATAGTAGGTTACAAGACTTAGGATTCAAAAGGATTCAGCCGTGTCAAAAAAAAAAAAAAAAAAGCAGATAGATAATGCAGCATGAGTTTTTAAATTCTGCTTCTCTGCCGTCTGAGCCGAGCCAGTTTCATAATATCCTTTTATAAGACATTGCACCAAATGTCAGGACTTAAATGGAGTAGAGAAAGCAGTGGGGAGCTGTCTGCATGATTGAAAGCACAGCAGATATGCAAATGTGGTAAAGCAATATTTCTTTTTGGGGGGGCTGTAGTTTGAAAAGGCAAAGTCTCTTAACAATTTTTCACAGTGCTGCACTTCTCTTTGTTGTCTTGTCACGTCCTATTGGACAAAGTTAATATCTTTAAGCATACAGAGTCAGTGAGAGTCGGTATGCATGTGGGGGTGTGTGAGAAAAACTTACAGAAACACTAAGAGAAAGATTTATCAAGCCAATTAAAAAAAGCTTCTATACCTGTAGAATGGGAAGAATAAAGCATAGGCTTATTATCGGTTAGGTCCAAGATTCAATCTCTAATAGTTCTTTTGTAACATTACATAAACAGAGTTGAAATCATTTTTCCAAAATAACACAATATTAGGT
>NW_015387329.1:758702-762612 GCF_001527695.2 Protobothrops mucrosquamatus
AATATAATATAATATAATATAATATAATATAATATAATATAATATAATATAATATAATATAATATAATATAATATAATATAATATAATAATATAATATAATATAATATAATATAATATAATATAATATAATAATATAATATAATATAATATAATATAATATAATAATATTTATTATTATTAGAATAGAAAACAGATATGAAGGATTTGCAGCTAGCACATTAGTAGCAACTAGCACATCCTAGCCCTTTTCACTCTTTTTTGAAGAAATTGACTAATCTTTTTATGAATTACGTTATCACTGTTATGGATCTGAGAGATGCAACTTTATGCCTACAAGAAGAGGAACATGATCAGTTAATTCCTGAGAATTTAGGGTTCCTAAACAATTCTTGGGCATCTCTCTAGGTTTTGTTCAACTTTAAATAAAATCTTCACCTCCTGTACTACTGAAGTAAAGTGACTTGAATGAGGACCTTATCACTTAGTTGGCTCAGTCTATGACCCTGTTCCATGTCCTAGATTTGGTGAAGAGCCTGCCACCAAAGTTTTATTATTTTTACTCCTTCACTGAATGATATACTGGAGTTTTGTTGTTCTCTGTTTCTATTAGGAAACAGAGGAATTAGGAATCACTTACACTTTGTTGAGAACTAATTGAGCAATGGAAGCTCAAAGCTGGTTAGAAACACAAAGGGATACTTCATTCGGATGAATTGAATCCAGATTCATGAATGAAAGCAGAGATTGTTTTCAAGGCAAGCAAATCAAATAATGTGGTGGTGAAGCACCTTACTTTCTTGTAGATAAAATTTCTTGTTTTAAGATAAATGATTTTCCCCATGAACAGATGAATTGACTTGTCAGTGGGAAGCCCTGTTTTGCAGCTGAGAATGAAAAGTGCCACGACTTTTATCTGTTATATTCTCTGCGTTGTAACACATTAATACATGCAAATTCCCACTTGATGTTGTAGACATCAAGAAATAAATATGAATACTCATATTGGCTTCTTTAGGGTTTACTTTCTTTCATTGGTCTTGCTAATCTGATAACTCCATTTCATATAGCATTTAAATATTTCCTGTTTTTTATGTCCTCAGCAACTTCCAATGAAAGAAATATCCTTTGCTTAGAAATACATGGGACTATGTACTGGAGACATTAAAATGCCAATGCTCCGGGAGGAATCGTCATATGTCTAACCTATTTCCAGATAGTGAGGGAGGGAAGAGACAATGCACTGAGCTAGTATGAAAAAAATGTACACTTTTAGAAGTGTGAGATGTGTTATGATTATTAAAAGAGAAGAAGGAAATTTCTGGTGTAGCACATTTACAGTAGAAAAGGCATTTCCTTAAGAAAATGAACTTTCTCTACTCTTTATCACTTAAGAAGAAATGTTTGTTTCCTTACACCTTAATGAAGTTGCAAAATAGGTAAAGCTGTGCACCAGAAGAAGCCAATTAATTTTACACCAGCACTATAGAAGGAAACTGTGGTCAAACTAAAGTTCAATATAGCTAACCTGATACTTTATATTTGTTATTAATTTTATAAATCATGACTAATAGGCCGTGTGCTTGTGTGCGTGTGCATGCCTTCAAGACAGTTTTGACTCCTGGCAACCGTCTGGATCAGCCCCTGCAATTTTCTTGGCAAGATTTTGGCAGTGGTGTGCTCTTTTCTGAATCTTAGGGCTGAGAGAGGATGACTGACTGAAAGTTATCCAGCTGGCTTTGTGCCTAAGGCAGGACTACAACACGCAATGTTCCAGTTTCTAGCCCGGGTGCCTTAACAACTACACCAAACTGGATCGTTAAAAGAAAAGCTGTAGCGGTTGTTATAAAATAACATAATGCTATGTATCTTCATGGAAGATCTATACCACATCAATACGATACTTTTTTTCTCCGAAGCAATATAACCTGGATAAACAGCATCTCAGTACTGATTTCCTTTTTAAAACATAAAAGAATCACTAAACCAGCATGGTTAGGTCATATCATTTGACCCTCAGCAAGGCTGATGGTGGTACTTTCCGAAGCAGCTCTTCTGAACCAGCTTTGAAGGATGTTTAGCTTCAATATATAATATTGGCTTCTCCTGAGATAGGCAAACAATTCTATTCAGGGACCATAGTTTAGTGCTAAAACTGTGTGGTTTTAGATTTAAACTGCCATGTGAAGATTTGAAGCTGCTGAGAAAGCATTCAAAATGCATCTAGTTAATTTGAAGCCACACTTGATTTCCTTCCCACTAATTCCTACTTCCACCTTCAGAGAAGAGAATCAAACTTTAACCAAAGAATATTTCATCTTATTGAAATATTGTTTATTTAATACTGTTGTAGGTGATTTAGTTCTCGGAATTTTGTGGATTCATCTGGACATTTTATGTACATTTAGTCTTTGTAACAGTATTTATCCTTGGGTCATTTTCTACGGGATGTATATTGTTTTCCATTTACGCTGTGGCTAACAATAAATTGGGTTGATTCTTGCTTTCTTTTTATATCATTTATCATTTTTGTTTGGTCAGTGAAGACGAGCACGGCTCACATTAAAATGGCTGCGAAGGACTCCAGAGGTGAAGACTAATGCTCCATGACACAAAAATATGTTGCAGAAATATACAACCTTGCCAACAGTTTTGGGAAAGGAAACTATACACACACAGATGTTAAACTGGCAGCATCTAGCCAGCTTTGAATAATACTCGAATAGAAGACCACTGTCAAATGCCGAAATTGTAGACTAGATCAGGAAATCTAAACAAGAATAATGCAGGGGCAAACCCCTTGAAATGCTGGCCCTAAGAAAACTAAATGAACTACTCCTGAAGTCACCAGGACAAAGGGTTCCTTTACCTTTACATACTAACACCTCATCTTCAACCCCCAAAAAGGACAGTAGACCTAGGAAAGAAAACAAAAGCAACCAGAAGTCCTGCAATCATATTTTAGCTGCAGAAGCTGCTTCATTTTTGTGTGATCTCAGTCTGGATTTATTTTCTTTCATTTCTTTCAAAAAACAACAAAAAAATCAGTTGGGATTCAAGAACTATACTTAAGTGTCTAACATTCTTTGCTGACTTTCCTGAGCTCCAGTTCTGGCTCCCCTGGGCATCCAGCTTTAGGCAGTGGTGGGATTCAAATATGTGAACAACCAGTTCTCTGTGTTGATGCTGCTTTCAGAAGTCCATTCTGGGCCTGGGCAACAAAAAATTAGCTACCGGTTCTGCCGAAATGATGCAAACCAGCTGAATCCCACCACTGGTTTTAGGGTCTTCAGCAGCTGAAAGAAAGAGCATTCTTCCCAGCAACAACTGAGGGGGAAAAAAGCCTGGAAGCAATGCGGTCTCTACATTCACTGTCAGATTTATTTAAGGAATAAAAGGAATGCGAAGTTTGGCTTTAGCATCAATAAGAAGGTTCCTGCTGTCTTAAAAGCTGCCAGGGGAACGATACATTTTTTCATTGTGCTGAAGAGGTAAACAAAGGAGTTGTTGAATCTCATCCTAACTATAGTTCCTTCTTGACAGAAGGAGTTTGCAACTGTTTTATTTTTACTTTATTTAATTTTATGTATTGTTTTATATGCCTGTATTGTACTGTACATTATTCTTTTGCAAGGATTCCATAGAATCCCCAGCTTTACAGAACCACAAACATGGTGTAGCCTGGATGACCCCATAGGAGACCATATTAGGGGGCCTTTAGGGGGGCACAGGAGGCATGACCCCCTATTGATAATGTGGCAGTGTAAACCATCCCTTGCAATTTGTCAGCCCATAAAGGATGCATTCTCAAGCCCTGGGGTGTTGCAGAACATTTGAGGTGGATTGCAGCTTTATACCATCTTGGAATATGTAATTATGTTACTACAATTATGCATATGATCAAAGTGCCTA
>NW_015387329.1:762694-771178 GCF_001527695.2 Protobothrops mucrosquamatus
GCCTTTAGGGGGGCACAGGAGGCATGACCCCCTATTGATAATGTGGCAGTGTAAACCATCCCTTGCAATTTGTCAGCCCATAAAGGATGCATTCTCAAGCCCTGGGGTGTTGCAGAACATTTGAGGTGGATTGCAGCTTTATACCATCTTGGAATATGTAATTATGTTACTACAATTATGCATATGATCAAAGTGCCTAGTTTTTAGAATTAGAATTAAAATTCTTTATTGGCCAAGTGTGGTTGGACACACAAGGAATTTGTCTCCTGTGCATAAGCTCTCAGTGTACATACAAGCAATAGTGATAAATCATGATCATAATCAACATAAAAATATATTCATCATAAATCATAAGATACAACACTTAGTGATAGTCATAGGATACTAGCTAAGCAAACAACATAAATCATACTAGGATACTAAATAAAACAATATAAATTGTAAGATAAAGCAACAAAGTTATAGTCATAAGAAGATAAGGATAGGCAATAGGAAAGATGAGGAGTATCATAGTAATACAGCTTTACTCAGTAATTTGACGGTGTTGTAGGAGTTAATTGTTTAGCAGAGTGATGGCATGGGGAAAAAAACTGTCCTTCTGTCTAGTTGTTCTGGTGTGCAATGCCCTATAGTGTCGTCTTGAGAGAAGAAGTTGAAACAATTTATATCCAGGATGTGAGGGGTCTGTAGATATTTTCACAGCCCTCTTTCTTGCTCATGCAGTATACAGGTTCTCAATGGAAGGCAGGCAGGTAGCAATTGTTTTTTTCTGCAGTTCCAAACCAGACAGTTATAGAGGTGCAAATGATTTTTAAATTCCTTGATTTCCAGAATCACTCATCTAATGCCTTTTTTATATAGACCTTATAACAGAAACATTCTCCTGTAAAGATGTCCGTGTTTAAATCTGGGTCACTCATATTTGTTTCTTTAGAACACCCAGACATAGCCATATGTCTAACATTTATCTTACCTTTTTTCTTTCCACCCAGTAAATTAGTGAATAGATTGTAATTTACTTAGCATTTACAACAAGTTGAAATACTATTCATTATCACCGGAGATCATGCTATATTTTTATGCATATTCTTCAATCTTCTACATTCAGTACAACATCAGACTAATGTATCATTCTCTCTCTCTCTCTCTCTCTCTCTCTCTCTCTCTCTCTCTCTCTCTCTCTCTCCAATCAATTTCTTCTGCTTAGAAACAGTGGATTAGAACAAAGAACATGAGCCACGGTGTCTGGCCTGTGCAAATTCAGACAAACTCCAGATGGAAGCAAAGAGTTAGAGTATCCCTTGGCTATCATATAGGGGCCATCTGAGGTTTTTCTAGCTGGGATAAGGTAGGCTTGATATTGGGTAGGAAACATATGGCTTAGGAGACATTGCTGAATTACAATTTCTAACATTTCTCATTATTAGTTATCTTGGCTGGAACTTTTTAGAGGGCAGAGAAGATGGATATTCTTCATCCATCTCCTCATTCATAAAGGCGGAATGTTACAAAAAGATGAGTATTTTTTAAAAAAAATCTCCTATGAGGGGATTAAAGTCTCATTCACTGTGTCCATTCTAGACAGACTGTGCTTTATATTTAGTCCTGAACTGCTCACCCTGGTTAGATCAGCATTATTTAAATCTAATTCCTGATATCCTGGAATTGGCAGTTTGAAAGAGATTATGTATCTCTCTATAAAGCTTCTTCTTATGTGCTTATGTGCTACTCTATTTATTACAGTATTTATATATCAGCTGACATAAAGGAAGCCTTCACTCTTTGTGGTTTACCTTAAACTCTAAAAAAATGACAAAAGGATTTTTTGGAAAGGAGACCACTTTGCTAAACAAAAATCTTTCAGGTTCAGATATTTGGGCTTGCTAAAGGAGGGGGTGGCATAAGTGTGGAAGTTCACACTTTGTTCCTGGACGTGACACTTCTTCTACTGTGATCATATTGTGGTGGGGAAAAAAAAGTGATACGAGGCAGGCAACAATAACCATCCAACTTTATTCATCCAATTATGGAATCAGCAGAGTTACGGGAAGACTTTTTCCAAATTCTTCCATAAATTCCCTCACACTCTAAATCTTTCATTAAATCTTTGTGAAATGAACACAAAGAACATGTTAAGGTAAAGTTATGGCTAAACCACTTATCATTAAGTGGAGCAGTGACTGCAGTGATGATGAATGGCATTATCAATGTCCAAATTAATTTACTATGAAAACCTCTGATTCAAATTTCTGCCTCAAATATGGTTGTTTATTTAAGCGAATCCACAAATCTTTCAGAACAGCATTGACTATATAATTAATTAGCTGCAAATACTATGAAAACTTGATTTTTAGCTTCCAGGAAAGCTGCCAGCACTCCATTGTTCCTCTTAAGAGCTAATTGCCCAAATATTATCTCCCAGATCTCCCTCCTTGGAGGTTCTTGTATTGCTTCCACCATGTCATGTTCCCTGTTATTGAAATGTTGGGCATTGTACATAGCAGCATATAATGCACAGATGACCTTTAGTAGACACAGCAGCGTTTCAAGAGGCTTTGGCATTCGTTCTTAGCCAGACAAAGTGTTTCATTGCTCCACTTCATTATCAGTGTCCTTTTGCAATATATTGGTGTTTTGAATATGAAAAGTACTCATCAATATGCAGGCAATCATTATTACCACTAGAGAGCCAAAAGGAAGTAAATTTCATTAGTTGCTCTAGAGCGGTGTATTTCAAAACTTGGCAACTATAAAAGATATGTGGACTTCAACTTCCAGAATTCTCCAGCCAGCATGGTGACATCTAGATATCTAAAAGTTGCCAAGTTTTAAAAACATTGCTCTAGAGCAACTAAATCATGAAATTTTTCTCAAATGTTAAAATATTCATTCGTGAACTTAGATGGTTTATAACTAAGTACTGTTTGAAGAAGTATGCTAATGATGCTACAAATAATTTTATTTATATTATATTATATATATGTGTGTGTGTGTGTGTGTGTGTGTGTGTGTGTTTTCTGAGGTTTTTGCGGGTGTTTGTATGTAGGTCTTTGGTTATTCGGGTTTTCTCCCGCGTAAAATTGGAAGTGTCTTGGCAACGTTTCGACGAAGTCCCATTAGTCATCTTCAGGCTGGTGTCTTCAGCTTCGTGCTTCTAGGAGTAATGTGTGATCGCAGCTGTTTCTTCCTTTTAACTGCCAGTGGGGTTTGAACTGATTGGGTGGGAGCTTGGCTGTGTTCTGATTGGGTGGAGGTGTGTTCTGATTGGTTAAGGAGCTTGGCTGTGCTCTGATTGGATGGGGGTTGGCTGTGCTCTAATTGGATGGGGGAGTGTTCTGTTTGGGTGGGGGCTTTGTTGTGCTCAGGTTAGTCTGAGTTGCAGGGGGATTTGAGATGGTGAGCTTCATTGCTGTTGTTTGGCTTCGTGTTCATTGTCGTGCCACCTCTTTATGGTGGGTGTCAGTTTGCTTCATGTATGGATTGGAGGTGTTTAAAGTGGCTAATGATGCAGCTGTGGACTGGCTTCTAGTTTGTGGTTGTGCCTCATCATCTGTGTGGGTTTGGGTTTGCTTTTTGCGTGGATGTGTGGTGGTGACCTCCTGTGTGGTTTTCGTGAGTGTGGGTCTAGTGTCATTCTTTGTGTTAGGGACTCGTTTGCCAATAAGGGCGGGTTTCCAAATGGCTGGTAGGCGGAAGGTATCATCTCGTTTATTCATGCTGTGTGGGCGTTTTTCTATCTCGATGGCTTCTCTGATTATTCTGTTGTTAAAGTGTTCAGTTTTGGCAATAGTTCTGGTCTTTTTAAAGTCAATTTTATGTCCTGTGGCTTTAAGGTGTTGACCAGGGAAGAAGTTGGTTCCTCTTTTCTGACTGAGTTCTTGTGTTCTTCAATGTGTACATTTATTCTTCTGTTGGTTTGTCCGATGTATGTGGTGGGGCAGGTGGTGCATGGGATTTCATATACTCCTTGATTTTCTAACTCAATTTTGTCTTTGGGGTTTCTTAGGATGGTGGATATTTTTCAGTTTGTGCAGAATGCTGTCTTGATGTTGTGTTTGTGGAGGATCTTGCTGATTCTGTCTGTGGTGCCTTTTATGTATGGGAGGAGGGCTTTGCCGTTTTCTTGTTCTCTGTCTTGGATTNCTAAGCATTTTGTTCTGGAGATGAGTGTCTTGGCTACGGAGTTGATCTGTGCTGGGTGGTGGTGTGAGAGTGCGTGCAGATAGCGGTTTGTGTGTGTTTTCTTCTGGTAGATGGTGTGTCCTAGGGAGCCATTGGATTTCTTGTAGACTAGGACATCCA
This sequence comes from Protobothrops mucrosquamatus, assembly GCF_001527695.2. Lineage (NCBI taxonomy): Eukaryota > Metazoa > Chordata > Lepidosauria > Squamata > Viperidae > Protobothrops > Protobothrops mucrosquamatus. Next base: position 766,997 of record NW_015387329.1, read on the forward strand.
GGAAGGGGAGTTGGTTATTAGCTTCTGTTTCCATGGTGAAGTGTATTTTGGGGTGTAGGCTGTTGAGGTGTGTGAGGAAGTTGTCCAGTTTTTCTTTCCCATGTGGCCAGATTATCCATCACCTCACACATAAAAAACTCATTCCAGTTCACAGAGATCATAAAGAAACAAAACTTACAGCCCAGTGACCTACTCGTGAGCTTCGATGTCATATCCCTCTTCACCCAAGTGCCAATCAAAGAAGCCTTGACAGCTATCCAAAACAAATATAACCCCCCCCAAGTACATCCTAGATCTGACCAACCACTGCCTATCCAACACATACTTCATCTATAACGGACAAAAATACAAACAAATAGAAGGAGCACCCATGGGATCACCCCTCTCACCTGTCATTGCAAACCTCTACATGGAACACTTTGAAACCCAAGCTCTAGAAAAATCTGATCACAAACCCAAACTCTGGCTCAGGTACGTAGACGACACCTCCATAATCTGGCCACATGGGAAAGAAAAACTGGACAACTTCCTCACACACCTCAACAGCCTACACCCCAAAATACAGTTCACCATGGAAACAGAAGCTAATAACCAACTCCCCTTCCTGGATGTCCTAGTCTACAAGAAATCCAATGGTTTGAAGAGTCATTAAATGAATGGTTGTAAATCGAGGACTGCCTGTAACACCATTTGGAAGCTTCAACTGGTTCCAGATGTGGTAGTATGGGCAGTTAAGCGCACCTATTATGTGGCGCATGTGATTCTACTGCTCTGCAGGCTGCATTGGCTCTGAAATGCTTCCAGATGCAATTCAAGATGCTGGTGGTCACTTGGACAGCCCTTCATGGCTTGGGGCCAGGTTTCTTGCAGAAGTCTTCCTCCCCAGTTGACTTTACCCATCCCATCGGGGTCTGGCAGGAGGGGGGGCATGCTCTAGGTCTGCCTCTCTTGGGAAATGTTACTGGCAGGGCCAAGAAGGAGACCTTTTTCTGCTGTGACATCTGTCCTTTGGAATACCATTTCTCTGATGATCTACAAGGCCTTGCAGATATGTTTTTGTGCTTGAGCCTAGAGTCCCTCTATGTGTGATAGAACTGTTTCCTGGTTATGCTGACTGTTGTTTTGGATGCTATGTAATTTATGGGGTCTTTCTTTTTGGTTTGGTTTTATTATTTTTAATATTATTAGCCACCCAGCATCATGTGTTTGATATATATATATTATATATATTTAATATATAAATAAACAACAATAAAATATCAATTTAAACTTGACTCCTGGTGACTTCCTGGACCTGTATATGTATTTTTTTTAATGCAATACAAATGATTTGTCACTGCTTTCACCAGGCTGATAGTTGTTAAATTACTCAGCCTAGTCTACAATACCAGGTTTTCCTTGATCTTCCAGACAGTTACTAATAAGGTGTGAGCTTACTTTTAAAGTTTAGCCAAAGTTAGCCAGTTACCACCTGTTGCAGACCAATCCAGGTATACAGGAATGTTTTTTTTTTAATTCCCATAAAAGTTTGGGATTTACCCAATATAACTATTGGAGATATTTCTATTGAGAAGCTACACACGCATACATCTAAAACTTCATAGTTTTATTGGATCATAATTCTTTTGCTGGAGTAACTGCTCTAATAAGCCTTTCTTTTAATGGAAGGTGATGAGAAACATTTAACTTGACCATTGATGCCCGGCTTTAATTAACTTTGACTTTTTTCCAACTTTTTTCCAAACAAAGATGAAGTCAGAAAAGCAAAGGCTCAGAACGAACAAAGACTTGGAATAGAAATCAAGGATAATTTAAAAAAAACTTCTTCCAACATATTAACAACAGGAAAAAAGTCAAGGAAACTGTAGGTCCACTAAAGAGAGAAGATGGCAAGGAAATAACAGGCAACAGGGAGAAAGCAGAGCTGCTTAACTCATACTTTGCGTCACTCTTCACACAAAAAGAAACTACAGCCCAACATGCCAATAAAAACATTAATAGAGACAAACTAGAAACAAAAATTAAAATAAGCAAGAAAATGGTAAGAGAACACCTATCTGACCTTGACTAATATAAATCACTGGGACCCGACAGATTACATCCCAGAGTTCTGAAGGAGCTGGCAGATGTTATCTCAGAACGATTGCACCACATCTTTCATAAATCCTGGAGCACTGGGGAAGTACCTAAGGATTGGAAAAGGGCTGATGTGGTTCCCATCTTCAAGAAAGGGGAAAAAATGGACGCAGGAAACTACAGACCAATCAGTTTAACATCAATACCTGGGAAGATCCTAGAAAAGATAATCAAAAAACAGATCCACAAACAACAACAGCTTGCATCCAGAAATCATGGGTGCTCCATCACTGGAGATTTTTAAGAAGAGGCTAGACAGTCATTTGTCTGAGATGGTATAGGTCCCTTCTATTCTATTCTATTCTATTCTATTCTATTCTATTCTATTCTATTCTGTTCTGTTCTGTTCTGTTCTGTTCTGTTCTGTTCTGTTCTATTCATCTGAATTTTCTTTCTTCCAATTTTTTTGAGAGAAAAAAAGAACTCTTCTGGCTATTCCTTATTTCAATCTGAATTTAAAATGTTATTGTATTTTTTACTTTTTGTCATATTTGTGTACAAATGCCTGCAGAGCACCATCATTCAATAATGAACAGTTGTATGCTTGATTATCTCTTTATGTATACCAGAGAGAATACATGGTTGAAGAACTTTTAATAGTTTGATTGTGCAATATGGTTTCTTGCCTACTTTATCCTAGAGCTTCTGCCCTTCTGTGCAAAATACTCATTGATAGAGGGGGGGCATTGAGTTTTCAGCACCAAATATTTAAGAGTAAATGTTATATTTTGAAGGCCTATGACTGCCCAGCTGAGAAAATCACATTCCTTAGTATTACTGTACCACTATCTCTATTTCAGAGATAGAGCAAGATGAATTGAAGGGTGACACTCTTTTATCCAAAATAAATTATCCACCAAGATGCTCAAAACTGATATCACGGAGTCAGAAGCGAGGTCAGATTGAGATATGTCCAGATAATTGATTTAATCAACAGTGGAGCCAAATAAACATCACCATCCCAAACTCTTGCAGGAAAGGCTTATGGAACTGTAATATTGCAATCCTCTGGGATCAAGGAGATTTTCTGAAGAAACTGCTTCATCAGCCCTGTGTTTAATGGGTGGAGAATTATTGCCTCTCTTAAGCAAGTCCTGATCATCTCCAGGATTCACATAATTACAAATGTCTGTAAATGTAATTAAGCATGACAAACAAAGTTCATAAAATAAGGAATGCATCAAAAAAATTCCAAGCAGCCCTCAATAGCTGAGCTATTAAGATCTCATTTCTGTTTTGTCTCTCCCGTTTCTTGTAAAAAATGAGGCATCATCAGCTGTAAACAGTCCACTTTGTCAAATATCCACACTATTTATCTATACAAATATAATAGAGAATGCCCTTCATCAAAATGAGGGATTTTTTTTTTTGGGTAAAACTATCTTGTTACTTTTCTTCATGCATTCCTCCCATTGTTAAAATAATGTAGCCATTCAAGGTTTCATGGCTTAATTGTTAGTTTTTAAATGAGATAATTTACTTTTTATTAGGAATCAAGCATGGAGAAGTTATAATCTGTGCCTCCCAATCTGGGCTCAGTGGCAGCAATCTTAAAGCAGACATTGTTATTGGAAAATTATGTGTAAATCTGTAATATTCTATACATTTTTAGTTTCAATGACTGAACTTTAACTCAATCTCCGATGTCATTTTGATTATGTGTATTCCAGTTTTGCTGTTTTCAATTTGTCTGAAAACCACTTAAAATTTATTGAGTGGAAGACAGGGTAATCCTGATAAGAGCTAACAATATCCATATGGCTACCCTTCTAAATATAGCTGTTATGTAAGAATGCAGTCCAAAACCCTTACTGCTGTCTGTTAGGTAGATTTAAGGGGGAGGGGGGAGAGCTGCAGTAAAGAAGGAAATGCTACCAACAAAGTCATCGCAAGTGGAAATTGACAATTGAAAGTAGGGTCAAGAATAATAAGTGCAGGTCCTTGAAATGCACCATTCCAGGGTAGATCAGATGTTTTGGATGTACAAGATCCAAAGTTATTCATGAGTAGATATGACTATTTCAGGAACTGTAAAACTTTTTTTTT
>NW_015387329.1:772746-789417 GCF_001527695.2 Protobothrops mucrosquamatus
TTTCTAGAGTCTCAACATCTTTTTTACATCGTGGTGACCAAAACTGGATGCAGTATTCCAAGTGTGGCCTTACCAAGGCATTGTAAAGTGGTATTAACACTTCACGTGGATGAAGATCAGAAAGAAATTCTCTCCATGTTGAAATCAATACAAGAGACTATTGTTTTAGCTCGTGATGAAACTAGAAATAACACAAAGGAGATAAAAGAACAATTTTCTAATCTAAATTTTGCCAACTCTGTTATTCTGTTATTTCTGTTAATTCATATCTCCACCCCAGACAGGTATGGTTTGTAAACAATAGAACACAACCTGTTTACAGGTTACATGTAAACAATATCTAGTTCAAGGTAGAAAACCTGAGTTTCTCTAAGGCTTTTAATATAGTGGTATGGATCCATCCTCTAACTTCATTAGTTCAACTATCCAGGCCTTCAGACTGTGGATTTCCCATTCCGCCTTGGTTCTCTTTGACATAATAGAATAGGCTCTGTAAGCAGCATTAAAGGTAACACAACTCCTGGAAAAGTGAAGACGACATCTTCCTCACACATCTTCAGCTCAACAGGGAATAGCATCAGACTGTGCTGCACCATGTTGCATGTCTGCTATTTTGGAACCTTGAATTACATTTTAAATGTCATCTAAACAACTGAAAGATCAAGCTCTCTTAATCAGATGACAGCTACTCCTTTTTGGAGGCATTTAAATTACCAACTGCTCTTGCTGTTGCATTTTCTTTCCAACATGAAAATTAAAGAGTTTGATTACCAGCTGGTATGATATTTATAGTAATCAATAGCAAAATCCCACTGCTAAAAAGGAAATAATCAATCATCTAAGTAAAAGAAAAATCTTGACCACAACTTCATGGTTATCACAAGTCTTGAGGGGCCATTTGCAACATTTCTCTCAAAGGCCAATTTTTCCAGAATTATGCATTCAGCCTTTAAATTTTTATCTTTTCATAATAGACCAACATATTAGTTATCTTAATTGCTTGTTTCTCTTCCTCATGGGTTCACTGACAGTTTGGATAAAATAAAATAAAAACACACAAAAATAAAAAGGACTATCTCTGATACTCTATATTGTAGATTTAGTTCTTAATGAATGGAGAGGTAGGGTCAAGCAATTTTCTTTTGAAAATAAATTTCCATTTGTTCATAAGATTATAAATGACAGACATATTTATATTCTGCATCTATGTTTAGAAAAATTATTACAGGTTGTCAGCAACCATATATTGGAGGTCAAGAAGGACTTACCCAGCCTACTGAGAATTTATTTGTCCTTCAAGAGTCATATTCTGTGGATTAATTTTGCTTTATTGTTTTGTTAATGGGTATGTCTCAAACTATATCCACTTATCCTAAAATATCCTCAGTTCTTTTCATCCTCTTTATATTAAAAAGGATATAATTTCATATATTTAGACTGTGATTATCACCCTGGGATTCCATGGCCAATATGAAGACCTTAATGTTATGTATAATATTTGTATGGTAGTGCCCTGACAAATCAAAGCTTCATTGTTGAAGGAAAAGGGCCACCACAGGACTCTCCTTCCTAATTTCTTGCCAGCCATCATTCATCATCATTCTAGCCATTGTCTATCCACTGCAGGATGAAGGCCTCTTCTGCATGTTTCCAACCAATACGATCTTGAGTTTGGGCCCACAATACTTGCTGATATCATCAATCCATCTTGTTTTAGGCCTCTTTTGTGGATGCTTTTTATCAAGTGGAGTGTGCTAACCAAGATCAGGAAAATGGAGTTTCAGAAAGTGTCACTTGTAGCATATAGGTGGTTTAATGAAGTCCCTAATTTGATCAGAATCTCCCTGTTCCCTTTGTGATGAGAGAATGCTACTCCTGATAAGTATTGGAAGAAACACCACAGATGAATGTTTATAAGGAATTCTTCTTTTACTGTCCCACTGTCAGCTCAGCTTGTTAGACCAGATCATGAAATCAACTCCACAGAATGGCTAAAACCACCTTTATTTAGATCGGTTATCACCACAGAAAAGTAATTATGTTTGGAAGAGTTAGCAGTAAAAGGAAATCAGACTGCCAAAGAAAATGATGGCCGGACACCATCAAAGCTGATATCAGCCATAGCATAGAAAAAAGTAATGCAAGATCAGGGTGTGGCCCATAAAATCACCAAGAGTTGGACACGACTGAATGGCTAACCTCCTCCTCCTCCTCTTATCATCATCATCATCATCATCATCATCATCATCATCATCATCATCATCATCATCAATCGTCATCATCACAGAATTTTGCAAGTCAGGTTGAATTGTGCTACCCCATCCTTCTTATACTTTAGGGAATTAGAGAGCTGTTTGTCTGATCTGTTTCTGAACATTAACTGGATGTTCTGGACTTTTTAAAAAATGCTTTATCTTCTTTTCTTTGGGAGCAGAGAATGAATAATCTCCACTGGGGTCATCTTTCTCACTCCCTATACCAATTACTTTGGGGATGTGACCTTTTGTGAAAATTGAATGCTATTGATGTCTACTGGACTAAAGCTTATTTCCCCTGTGGAAAGACACAACAAGCATGTAGGCATCCTGCTAGGCACTGTTGGATGTCTGCATTAAAAGGTTGTTCACCAGTCCTTGACCCAATAGAAAAGTATGTCAGCATAGGATTTGCTGCCTTAATTGCTGAGATCCCTTCTGTCATAGTAGGAACTTGTTTTATCTTTACAGTTTTGATGTGAAAGAGGTTCCCCTAGTTTCATTTCCTTTTCAACAGAGAGTATACCTCAACAGGAAAAAAAATCATTCTCTCTAAAGTGGGGTGAAGTAGGCTTGGGCTTGGAGTGACATGTTTAATCTCCTGTCAAATTGCCTGGCTAGCAAGCCACTAGTGCTTCTGGACCTGTTAGTTTCAGACCTGAGTCTGGCCTTCTTCCAAAGGAATGCTAAATCTACTGAAAGCCCAAATCTGTCTGGTTTGTAATAAGTATGCTCTGTGTTCAGCTAGTGCTGCAAAGTAATGACAACATTGTCAGTGAGCATCTCAAAACTGGTCCCCAGATATAGCATATGATGGCCATGGAGGCAAATTAACTAAGCAAAAGGACTTCTCCATCTGCCTCACCCCCTCAAATAAAAACTATGGCAAATGTGGCCATATTAAACCCTTTGTAGGCAGAAGCAATAAAAAATATGTATTGGTAGTTCTGGTCCTCTATTTGTGACAGAACCAGCAATGCACATCTAGAAGAACTTAACTCTGTTTTCCAATTCAACACTCTGTTTAAATCAATGTCTTATACAGTACAAGCACAGGTCTAGTGCTCTTTCAGAAAAGCACCAGATCTATTTTTAAAGGAGCCATGTGAAGCTTCAGAAAATACTAGTGAAGTGAACAGATGTCTCTGGGGAATCCAGGTTTCGAGGGTCTCCTGCAACTGAAACCAAAAAGCCATGAGGGGATATGATCAAAGCAAGTGGCCAACAGAAATGAGCAAATTATGGCCCTGGTTTTATAATGAACCACATTATGGATGAAGCTCTCTGAGCTGTGTCCAAAAAACAAACAAACATTGTGTTAGAAGAAGAGGGAAGAGACTAGTTTTAAGCTGGAAGTTGCTTCCACTGTGGACAGAGGAAGGAATAAAGGAAAGTTCATGAAACAGTGTCATATAAAAATAGTGCCCAGGTCATATTTGTGCTACACTTAGGGGATGTGAGGATAAGCCTTATCAATCATCTTCCTTCCTTCCTTCCTTCCTTCCTTTCCTCTCTCCCTCCCTCCCTCCCTCCTCTCCCTTCCTCATTTTCTCTTTCCTTCTCTCTTTTCGCTCTTTCATTTATCTTCACTTCTTCATGCCACCTATGTTCCTCCAGGATTTGTTCACCACATCCAGGCACATCTGTGACTCCTGATCAGTAATCTAATTTTCTCTCTCTTTTCTGTAGCTCTGGCACAAAAGGGAACCCATCCATCCCAGCCTTGCTTCAGGTACATATGAGGGTTATAGTGGGGCTGTAGCTGTTATGCACTCCATTTATGTCATCACAAATCTTGGGAACATGGAGTTGCATGTCACCATTTGAGAACATGCTGGAAAATTGACTTTGCAGCTGCTTATTTATAGCCTTGACACACAGTTTGCATTTATTTCTCTCTGTCAAAGCAAGACAAGATTTTGTTCGCAGCCTCCCATTATTCTTGATAGGAATATTATAAAGAGATATATAAATTGAAGCAATCAATTGCTGCCCTAGCTGAAACCTTGTCAACTAGGTTTCTTGTTTCCTCCTTATCCAGCCCCCAGTCTTGCTAGCTGTATCTCCCTTCTCTGTCATCTTCAGTATTAAACCTCAGCACCCTTTACTTCAGGCAGATTATAAATGGCTAGATATAATACTTTTTGAAAAAACCACTATTGCTTCCTTCTTTCCTTAGGCAGTAACAATAAATAAACATTTGTGACATTTCTTGCAATTCTATCTTTCACTGAAACTTATATATTACACTATGAATATTGCCATATGTTTCCTCCCAAATGTGCAGCTCAAATGGAAACAAATCAGATAGCTGAGTTGTTATTCAAACCAATATGTAAAGTTTATGATTCTCAACAGAAATGCGGGTGTTACAATAAGTTCCTGAAGAATCTGAAGAAAACATTTTAAGGATCCAGTCTGGGGTCTGTGGTTTCTAGGCTTCCATCCTCTTGTCTGTTGACAAGTACATCTATAAATGGTAATGGCCTAGCTCAGGGGTAGGCAACCTTGGCTCTTTTATGACTCGTGGACTTCAACTCCCAGAATTCCTGAGCCAGCTGTGCTGGCTCAGGAATTCTGGGAGTTGAAGTCCACGAGTCATAAAAGAGCCAAGGTTGCCTACCCCTGGCCTAGCTGTTTCTTCCTCCATTGTGAACTGTATGTCTGTATATTGGGGAACCTACAGACATACAAAAGCTTGGAAGACTAAACCGCTGATCCTGATGACCGATCCAGATTGGATCCTGCAATGTTTATTTTCCTTCATTCGTAAAACATTTTAAGCAGTACACAAAATTCCCCTTCCCTGAATTTGACACATATTTTGTCCAGAGTATTCTTTCTATATTCCCATATAGTAGTCCTTGACTTACAACCACAGCTGAGCCCAAAGTTTCTGTGGCTGAGGCAGTTGTTAAGTGAATTTTGCTCCATTGTACAACCTTTCTTGCCCTATTTGTTAAGTGAATCACTGCAGTTGTTAAGTGAGTTGATACGATTGTTAAGAGAATCTGGCTTCCCCATTGACTTTGCTTGTCAGAAGGTCACAAAAGGGGATCACATGACTCCGGGACACTGCAACCGTCATAATTATGAGTCAGTGGACAAACGTCTGGATTTTGATCATATGACCATGGGGAGGCTGCAACGGTTGTATGAAAAATGATTATAAGTCACTGCTTTCAGTACCACTTTAATTCCAAGCAGTGACTAAATCAATCGTTGTAAGTCGAGGACCAGTGGTGTGATTCAGCCAGTTCACACCAGTTTGGCAGAACTGGTAGCTAATTTTTTGTTGCCCATGCCCAGAATGGACTTCCGGAAGTGGCATCCACACAGAGAACTGGTTGTTCACATGTTTGAATCCCATCACTGTTGAGGACTACCTATATATGAATATATACGTGATATTTCCAGGCCTTATACAATTCTTTACATGGAGCCTTGGTCTACCAATAATCCACAGCTCTCCAATATTTATCTTAGAATTAGCCATGCAATATACTACCCTTTCTTGATGCAGCTATTCCTGAAGACATTGATGGTTCTCAGAAGTGCAGTAGCCATTAAGATGTCTTTTCTGTGACTGAGCAATTGTGCCTCAAGTCTAGACTTATTAACTTAACCCAATCACTGGTTATCAACTGATTACCAGCTAAGAGGAAAGTTCCAAAATCAATAGGGCAGCTTGCATTCGTTCTGCCATCAGGTTAAACACATCTTAAATCCTTGTTTAAGAAAGAATCTCAAGTCTGGATAAAGTCTAAATAGTGATTTTGGTCAGGGCATACTCTAGCTCAGTGGTTCTCAACCTTTTTAATGCTGCGACCCCAACCGGTCGTAAGTCGAGGACTAAACCGGTCGTAAGTCGAGGACTAAACCGGTCGTAAGTCGGGGACTAAACCGGTTGTAAGTCGAGGACTACCCAACCGGTCGTAAGTTGAGGACTTTCCCTGCCTGGGAGGGCCATGCATGCGTGGTTCCGCCCCCTGCGCCGGCCGAGGTGTAGCTGGCAAGCGGCAGAGACAGAGCAGGCCGACCACCAGCTGGCCCAGCCCAAGGGAGGTAAGACACCCGCCGGAAAAGGGAAAAAAATGGTGGACAAAAAAATGGTGGACAAAAAAAATGGCGGACAGCCTTGCTTGGTGACCCCCGTGAAATGGTCGATCGACCCCAAATGGGGTCCCGACCCACAGGTTGAGAACCACTGCTCTAGCTGGATGAGTGTCTGTAGGCACAGATCTTAGATATAAATACCCATCAGAAGTGGAAACCTTGCATATAAATTATGGCAATGGTTGATCAAATCATAGAAGGAAGATGGAAAGAAAATAAACAGTATCACAATTTAACCTACAGTTCAAATGTGTGGATTTTTTCCACATTGCTGCCATTTGTCTCATAGTATTGACTGCTTGAATCATTAGCTGACTAGTGCTGCTTTTGAACTCTCATTCCTTGCAAAATATTTTTTTCTGATCTGAATCAGAAACAGTGCAAATTCTAGAGTGTGATACAGCACAATTCATTTGGCACCAAAAACCCATGTAGTTCATCCCTCGCCATCTCCAAAGAGATTAAATGAAAGCCAGTCTCCAAAAGTTTTCCCAGACTTCTTTTAAAATAAAAGTTGGATCAATAGACAATAGACAAATCTGAACATGATGGTTTCTTATTTCTCCTCTGTTAAAATTATTTCATACAATTTATACATCATTCTGAACATTAAATATATATTTGTGTGTGAGGGAGTTTTATGCATCTATATCTTTACATAGGAGCCAGTATGGTGTAATGGTTGAGGCATCAGGCTAGAAACTGGAAGACTGTAAGTTCTAGTACTGCCTTGGGCATGAAGCCAACTGGGTGACCTTGGGCCAGTCACTCTTTCTCAGCCCGAGGAAGGAGGCAATGGCAATGAAAATCCTTGCCAAGAAAACTGCAGGGACTTGTCCTGAGAATCAAGTATCATTGAAACAAATAAAAAAAAATCTATCTATCTATCTATCTATCTATCTATCTATCTATCTATCTATCTATCTATCTATCTACCTACCTACCTACCTACCTACCTACCTACCTACCTACCTACCTACCTACAGATAGATAGATATAGATATAGATATAGATATAGATATAGATATAGATATAGATATAGATATAGATATAGATTATTCTCGTGACATATCCATTATCGGATGTTGGCGATCATGTTGGCGATCCTGTTTTTATCAGCAGCCACACGAAAAAATGCTGCTGAGTTTTGTCCAAACCAGTCCATTAGATTTTGAAGCCATGATGTTCTTCTTCTGCCTGGACTTCGTTTGCCTTCAATCTTTCCCTGGATGATTAAATGGAGTGTGCCATATTTTTCTGGGTGTCGCATCACATGCCCGAATTATTCTAACTTTCATTTTTTAAGTGTTTTGATGATTTCCTTTGGCTTTCCCAGGTGGCTTATCACCTCCTCATTTCTGATCTTGTCAGCCCAGTTTATACATAACAGCTGCCTATAAATCCACATTTCAAATGCTTCTAGTCTCTTCAGGTGGCCTTCTGTCAGAGACCAACTCTCTACTCCATAGAGCAGGATAAAAAAAATATAACATCTGACAAGCCTGATTTTCAATCTTAGGCTTATGTCATGACTGCAGAAGACCTTTTTCATTTTGAGGAATATATATATGCTCTGGTGGGCTGCACAAGGTGATATTGATAGATATAAAAATGCTGTACTAGCTAGGAGAAGTGGGTTGGCATTAAATCTTGTTCTCAAATCAGAATGGCTTTACTATCAGCAGTAGCAGCAATACTGCCATCAGTCACCATAATCATAAGGGTTGAAAGATGTAGGGGGCTGAGAGAGAGATCTGAATTTTCCCAACATATTAATTGTCACATGCTACAAACAGTTCTGTAGCAGTGTGTTCTGAATTATGTTAGCTAGCTGTCCCATACCAAAGCTGGTTTATTTTCTGTTAAATCTAAATTATTTCTCATTAGTTATATCCTTCTATTCTGCCAACATGCAGCAGTCGAATCCACTGCCTTGAGAAAATTAACATTCACTACAAACAATCCATCCCCTCTGCACAAAATCACAGTGACCTATCTATCTGAAATTCACTTTCAGTCAAATCAGCAAAGTCATGGGAGTGGGGAGAGAGGAAAATAATAATGTGCAGAAGAAAAAAGTTATAAGAATTTCCATGGATTGTAGAACAAAAGAATTCCATTTATTCAAATCTCACTTTATATTTGCCTATTGAGTCAGACTGGGCTATCTCTAAAGTGACCAGTGCATGCTATTTCTGGAGCTTCAGATTCATATTCTGAGCTGGACTAGGTAATGGTCCCTGTAGTATGTCAAAATATTGTGCAAAACTGTTTTCCCAAGTGCCAGGGCAGTGAGCAGGTGCCCAGGCAATTAGTTCTTTTGGATCCAGAGACAAAAGCACACTAGTGAATGAAGGGATTTTAAGCTTTTATTATTAGCCAAAACCAGATTGAAAAACATGCATAAAAAGCACACACACCAGGCAAGACAATACTTAAATCTTTTATAGGCTGTCAGGAGCAACTTAATAATGACAGCAGAGATAGCAATAACACTTAGACTTATATACTCAATGGTGGGATTCAAATAATTTAACAACCGATTCTGTTCATCGTCATCACAGGCGTGATTCACCTTACATATTTGTCATCACTCCATTGTCATCATCACCAGCGTGACGCACGTCGCATATTCGTCATCACTGGCACAATGCACGTTGCATATTCATCATCACTGGCATGACGCGCATCACATATTCGACATCACTGCCAGGATGCGCTTCACATTGATGTCATCACCGGCACAACGTGCATCGCATTGATGTCATCACAGTGAGACATGCGTCACATTGACATCATCACTGGTGCAATACACCTCACGGCAGCATCACCAGTGCGATGCATCTTATGGCAACCGGTTCGCCGAACTCAACAAAAAATTAGGTGTTAATTCTGCCGAACCGGTGTGAGCCAGCTAAATCCCACCACTGTATATACCATTTCACAGTGCTTTACAGCCCTCTCTAAGCAGTTTACAGTGCCAGCATATTGGCTCTAACAATCAGGAATTTTACCAACTTGGGAAGGATGGAAGGCTGAGTCAACCTTGAGCCAGTCAGGATCGAACTGTGGGTGGAGTTAGCCTGCAATACTGCATTCTAACCACTGTGCCACCATGGCTCTTACCCCATGGTTGGCCAGTTTCCACAGTACATAATGCTATGTTCCTTGTAGAAGTGCCCAGCAAATAATATCAACCCTGTAGTTTTTATCGAAACCTGGCACCATGATTTCATGGCCCTGCTATGGTCAGGAAAGTGCAAGACCTGACCTTGACTGACTGGCATGTGACTCTGCAATGGGAATCAAAGGTCTGAGATTTTCACAGTGGGAAAATCTATGAAGCTGTTTGAGCCCCTTCTCTTCTGTTCAGCAAGCGAGAATGAAAAACTAGCAGGCCAGTTCAGAATGAGCTCTAAACTTCTAGACTTTTCTTAATACAAAGGAGAAATCAAAGTATGTCACTAACTCTTTGTAATAACAATGGTCTTCTGCATTGCCACTACAAAAACCCACAGGAAGTATTAGGCAGTATTGAACTGCTATAAATTTCTCTTGACATCAGGAGAGAAATCAGTGTGCCCTTCAACTAAAGGGAATCTCCTCCAGTCCTTCTATTAGCAGCATCTTAGGAGTGATTTTGATCATCTCCTATCTACTCTTTATACCAGGAACAATCTGATATTCTTTCACTTAAGAAATTATTATTATTATTATTATTATTATTATTATTATTATTATTATTATTATTATTATTATTATTATTATTATTATTATTATTATTATTATTTGTTGTTGTTGTTATTATTATTATTATTATTTACAAATAATTTTGTAAATTTTACCCCATTGCTTTATATTTCCGGCTCTAGCAAAAACTACAGCAGTTTGACAGCTGTCTCACAGTTGTAAATCAAAGGCAAAATTGATATTATCATTTTAGCTTGGAGTTTTATTTTTTAAACAAAGTGGGCGGGCATAGCTAAGCATTTGTTTGATTTTTTGTTTGTTTGTTTTGAAATACAACCCATTTAAATCTACTGGAGAAAGAAAAAAAAACATTTATTTTTTTCTTTCCTATTTTTATTTTTTCCTTCTCCTTAACTTTCTTTTTTAAAGGTAAGAAACAGTAACACTGTAATTTAACTGTGGGATGCATTAAAAAGCCATGCCTAATGGGGTTGAGGAATTCCATAAACACAATTATAAATGCTACACTGTGCAAAAAAAGGTTTTCAGCTGGTAGACTCAACACATCTTTGTGTTTTTTGTGTTTAGAAGCAGGTGCATTGTATCTGCACAGATAAGCCTTTCCATTTTCAAACTGTTCACCTTTTAAATATCAGGGTGCCTTTGCAAATGTAAAAATAAAAGAGCTTTTTCTCTGGTATGAATAGAGAAGCTGAGCAGCAAGGGTCTGTGTTTCCTAGAAATGCAAAATAAGAGCTGCCATCACATACTTCGCCCACCATTGCCATCGTGTATCAGATATAGACGGTGACCTTGAGTGGATTCTTTCAGCTTTTCTGTGGCTCATTTTCCTCCATCTGTTTCCTACCTGTTTCACAGAACTGTTGCGAGTCTTAATTACTGCTGGGGGCCCTATTAACCAGGCCTGTTAGGGATTTCGAAACCTTCAGAAGAGAAGTATCCTACTACAGAGCGTTATTATCATCATTATCATCATCAATATCCAATCCATTTAGCACAAATCAGTGCTAATGTATCTTTCATAGAATGACTGACACAGTTAAGGTGTCTGTTTCCGGAGAGGTGATACCCTTGATATTGAGCGACATTGATCTTTTACTGGCTTGTTAGCGAGTTGGGAATGAAGAAACAAACTATAATGTGACCTTTATGTTTCAGGTGAGACTAAAATATGTCTCTTTAACAAAATCAGATTTCTCTCTCTCCTTGCATGCAAATGAGCATTATTATAGGTGACCTTTGTCTTAATAAGTATACAATATGACTTTTTTTTCCAGCCTGCAGAGATGTTCAGCTGAAAACATTGGATTTGAACAAATTAAGATGTCTACATTTTTCAATCATTGGGTCTTAGCCAGGCCGGTGTTTGTAAATTAATTTCTTACTGGTTAGGACAGCTACTTGACATGGAAAAGAGAAGGTTTGAACTGTAGCTTTTGGGGGAGGGGAGTGAAATGTTTTCATAGAAAAAACAACTAGAAAGTCCAGTTGCCTTTGGGACAGCCATTACCTGGATGATTGAGAATCTCCATAGATGTAGAAATCTCTAGACCGAATGCTGAGAGACATGATGTGGTAAGAAGGAGCTCTCCTGCTCTGCTTTGTAATTCTTCTTCTATGCCTGTCCGTGCTTTGAGTAACTGGCTTCATTACCCTGCCGCCCACTGGGGATCAGCTACTATGACTGGGGAGATGGGTCTTCAAATCCTTCAGGTCTTCAACTCTACAGAACAGTTTACATTCAGGGAGCTGGTAGGAAAAATCCTTCTTCTTGCTCTTCATGTAAAGACCCTATGGAGCAGATGATCCCTAGACGGAGAGATGTGGTAGGTGCTGCTGTTTTCAAAGGTGACTAACCCTATGTTCACTCTGGTAGAGGGTGAGGATCTTGCACATCTGGTAGAGGTAGAGGATCTTGCACATCCTGTGATTGACATGGCATTCTTGTCAGCTATTGACATTGAGACATTGGGAACAGGCAGGACAGTTTCTTGGGGTTTTAAACCAGAAGAGAGGTGCAGTTGGCTTTAGGGACAGCAAACCTATGTTAGTTGGTTGTCTTCTGGCCCCAAAAATGAAAAGGAGCATTTTAACTGAGCTGTGGGAAACTGCTCTAAAGATAAGATAAAATAAGATAAGATAACTTTTATTGTCATTTTTTTACTGTGGGCACAATGGCACACATCAAAAATGAAATTTAGTTGCCCGCTCTCAAAGTGAAACACATACATGACACACATACACGCATACAGCTAATCTCATACCTTGATCTAAACCATAATATGCTTTGCTTGGTTTTGTCTTAGGATATTGTGCAGACCATACTCCATAGTTTAGCATCTTACATAAGCAACTATGATTTATTTAATCCGTTGTGGTTAAACAAGTCAAGCTTAGTGTGACATGTTAACTCAAGTCTAAATTTTCATGATGCTTCCTTCGTTATTGCTGCTGATCTCACTTTACCCATATCAGAAATGAAACATAGAAGAAAATCAAAACTACCAAGAAGCATGATCTATAATGAAGAACCAAAAGTGGCAGTAATGAGCAGAAGAGGACTAGATACTAACAGAAAAGCATCGGTTGTAAGAGAAAATGTCTAGTTTGCATGAATAAATGGCAAAGGGAATCAACATCAGTAGTTTCTGGAAGACAACAAATGAGAGTGGATACCCAAGAATCACCATTCAATAAGCAATGACTGGCATCCTTGCGTTGTGCACAATTTACAGCTTTGAAATTTGTTTATGCATACTGGGTAGGTACCCATCTAAAAAAGACGGAAGGGAATCATATAACAACAACAAAAAAGAATTCTATTCCAATATATTTAACATTTCATGGCGTGAAATATAGCAATAGAATTGAGACTTATATACCACTCCACACTGCTTTACAGCACTGTCTGAGTGATTTACAATGTCAGAATATTGCCCCCAACAACCCGAATCCTCATTTTACCGACCTTGGAAGGATGGAAGCTTGAATCAATGTTGAGCCGATCAGGATTGAACTCCAGGCTGTGGGCAGAGTTAGCATGCAATACTGCTTTCTAACCACTGTGCCACCATGGCTCATATATGGGAAGTATGCCATGATACATCTAGTGTGGTTTGCTACTCAAGATGGAGGGGTAGCAATTGTCATCAAGTTGGTAGCAGAGAAGGAAGGACTGTTTAATTTTCCCTTCCTCAGAGATCTTCCTAGAAGGCCCCCAACTGCATGGCAATTGGCTTAGAGAGGCTTCCCTTTGGAAGAAATTGAGGGATAAAGTTACTCAAAATACTGGTGGTCCTTGACTTACAACAGTTCACTTAGTGATCATTTGAAATTACAATGACACTGAAAAAAGTGAGTTATAATTGTTTTTCATACTTACAACCATTGCAGCATCCCCGTGGTCATGTGATCAAAATTTGGACGTTTGGCAACTGGTTCATATTTATGATGGTTGTAGTGCCCAGGGTTCATGTGATCACATTTTGCAACCTTCTGACAAGCAATGGGGAAACCAGATTCATTTAATAACCTTGTCACTAACTTAACAACTGCAGCGATTCATTTAACAACTGTGCGAAGAAAGGTCTTAAAATGGGGCAAAACACACTTCACAACTGTCTCACTTAACAATAGAAAGGTTGGGCTTGATTGTGGCCGTAAGCCACAACAACTACCTGCGTTGTACCTAGGTTGATTACCAGGTTGATGGAAGTAAATGATGATGTTGCTAAATGAAAATGTGTCCAGTTGATAATATTTGTTTTAGAACTTAATGTGGGCTCCTTAGAAATAGAATTTCAGAGCTCTTTCGAAAGAGCTACCTTTCAAAAGCAGGGCTCCTGTTCCCTTGGAATAGCAGAGCTCCTGCCTGCCCTGAATGCTAGTTTCAAAATGGGAAACAGAGTTGAGTTTTGCCAGCTGTGTGTTATTGCTTCCAACAGTACAGGGCGACATTACCAATTTTCTGTTGCTTCTGCTAACCTGAGATTTTGTGGCACTGTAATTTTACTGTCTTGATACCTTTGGTGAGAGGGAGGCTTTTCTCTCCTCCTATGTCATTTTGTCTGCCCTGTCAGTCACGACCACGCCTTGCTAGTACCAGCATTCCCTTGGCGCATTTGTCAGGGTAGGAACTGGCTCAATTTTGATCCTCCTGCTCCATCCCATGCCCCTCCTCTAACTTTGATGGCTTGATTGACAGGCCTCAGGGTGCAGGATGAAGAGGGAGGGAGCTCTTCCAATGAACCAGACAGAAAACTGTGTTCCTCTTCTGTGCCCATGATCTGACAGTAAGGCTATCTGGGGATCTAGGTTTGGCCCTATTTTCATGTCAAATGGTTAACTTGTCCTCCAAAGCCCTGAACTAGCATTATCCCACAAGGGATAATGTTGTGTCATATTTATTTATTTACAGCCTCAGACCAATAAAAAGGTGTGTGCATGGTGAATTATTTTCCCGCTGATGATGTTCAGAGGAAGGGGAAAAAAACCAAACCAGGGGAAACGACCAGTTGCTTTCCTTAATTTGTCTCAAATTTAAAAACTGTAAAGGCGGCACCTTTACACTTGACCCCATTCCTGAGGCAGATGAGGGCACGGTAATGAGGGAGCACAAAGGATGCTGGCATAAAGCACTTTTGCACTTTTGTCTGGCTATGAGAGGAAGAGATGACGGGTGGATAGCTTGCGTGAAGCCGCTGCCCTTCACTTTGACAAGATGAGACCATTCTTCTCACAGAGGTGTTTTGTATTGCCTCAAAGCCTTTTCCAGCTATCCCAATTACTAAACAAGGGCTCTGGGAGTCAGAAAATGAAGCAATTCAGCCAGTTCATTTTGCTTTTGAAGGTGTGTGTGTGTGTTTCAGGGGGGGGGGGGTGGTTTCTATTGCTTTACAAAGCGGCTTTGAAGTGGCTGCTTTTGCACAAACTTTAATTGAAGTGAAGCAATCCTTCAAGGCTTTGCAGGGAGAGATACAGTAGCAACCTTATTTTATTGATCTTATTTTATTGATCATTTTAATGCTTTTTTATCATTTGGAACTTGATGTAATAACTATCTGATGGTATCTAGCATCTGTAGCTTGGTGTGTGTGTGTGTGTGTGTGTGTGTGTGTGTGTGTGTGTGTGTGTGTGTGAGTAAGTGAGTGAGGTAATCTTTGGCCCTCAAAGAAAAGGAAAATTACTTATTTTGGATAAGACAATCTAGGGCAGTGGTTGAATTCCCTGAAACACTCCAGCAACACATGGAATTAGATTACTGGGAAACATGACCTTAGTTGCTAACTTTGTTGACAACAATGTTCACAGGCCAAGATGCAATCAGTTCAAAGAAAATGGCCTTCTCTGCATGTTTGTTCCCAACATGTAGATGGGAAGTATGGTTCCCATCCATCCCATGATAAGAAACCTACCTATTATGAAGACAGTTTCTTTCAATTTGCCTTGATCATGCTTATTTATGGGCATCATCAAAGTAAAATTATCTAGTACTGTAGTCTCTATTTTACTAACCTGGATCAGGGATATCTAACCATGGCATTCTTTTGAATAGGCTGTGTAGGCATCTCAAGAGGCACCCTATTAGAGTGGTTTTACTCCTGTTTAGATGGTTAATGTCAGAAGACAATGCCAGAGCAACAATTTCAGTTGTTACTGTGAAAATTATTATTAGTTTATGTGCTCTTGTTCCCATTACGCTTCCTTGTCTTCTTAAGCTTCAGATCCCCCACTTTGGTCCTGAGCTCTAATCTTAGTGACACCACTGGAAGTCAGGGTATC
This sequence comes from Protobothrops mucrosquamatus, assembly GCF_001527695.2. Taxonomy (NCBI): domain Eukaryota; kingdom Metazoa; phylum Chordata; class Lepidosauria; order Squamata; family Viperidae; genus Protobothrops; species Protobothrops mucrosquamatus. The sequence continues at coordinate 788,610 of NW_015387329.1, forward strand.
TTCTTCAAGACCAATCTTGTGTGCTCTGGGAAGTATGGAAAATAAAATGAACAAAATAAGGGTCACACCGTTGTAAGTATGACCTGCCATTCATTCTCAAAAGAACCTCAAAGAATCTGGAACAGCAACTAAAGGCTGTTAAGATATCATTGACTTTCAGCTGTAGTGTCTTCCCTCCTCCCAGCAGAATGTCAATCCTGGTTATTATGCATCTAGGGATTAATTAGGTCATTCTCACAGTTCACAATGCTATTTCTGTAAGAACCTCTCTTCTTTTTTTTTCATGTGCACCATCCCAAAGGGTCCAAAGTGGCCATGTACACAGTTGATAAAGACAATCCAAAAATCTCTAAACAACTGATTTTAGGGCAGCAACATAAGAAAAAAAAGACACTTGGCACTTTTCCCAGCCTGGAAACCACTACATCAGGGGTGTCAAACTGCTGTGTTGGAATATAGCATAAGTCACTCCATCTTGTAACCTTCAGTATGCTTAATTCTACACTTCTTCATGCCTACGTGCCTACGTGTTAGGCTGCAATCTGCAGCTGCAAACACGTAAGGACAGAGAATTAAGAAGCAAGTCAACAAAGCTGTCTACACAAGCTGTAATATTATCACTTCCTGATAAGACCTTCCAGTGTGAACCACAATGGCAACTTTTCCTTGAACTGTTAATTGTATAAGCCATGTAATAGATAAGATACATTTTGTAAAACTTTGGCTGTCTCTAACCTCCTAAACTTCCCCTGTTTGCCTCCCCCGGCTCACCCCCCTGCTTGTCGCTTCTGCCTGCAATTTGCTTTGA
>NW_015387329.1:791231-792474 GCF_001527695.2 Protobothrops mucrosquamatus
TTCCTGTCCATCCTCTGCTTTCTTCTTCTTCCTTGCCACAAGCCCCTACTGTCTTTAGGAGTAGGAGCTGGAGGGAGAACGAGAGGAGCAGTTGCTTACAAGGATCCTCATGATGTTACCTAAAAAGTGTCCTACACTGCAATACAGTCCTCACCACAATGCTCAGAATTAGCTGCTGCTATCTTGGCTTTTCTCAACAGTCTTTTAACTTAATTTCTGACTCTCATTATGTGTGCCAACTTATTTTTAATCTTCCAGGTGCTTACATCACACCCAGGATTGACCCCAATTTTATGACTTTGTTTTTCCTTTGACAGCAGCTGCTACAAGATATTTTATTTTTCATATGCGCAGTCATTTTTCCCTTCCTGGGCCTATCTATTTTTTTTTTAATGTTTTCTAAAACCCCGTATTTTTGCCACTAATCAACTATGGCAAATGGATGTTACCCATATTCTTTATTTATTTATTATTATTTTTTTGGCTTCCTGGAAATGTGTTCATTGATCTATTGATACCTATTCAGGAACTATTTGGGCCACGCCTCACAGGAGACACAGCTGCACATGTTGTTTCTCATCATTTTTTTTTTTTTTTGGCCATTACAGCCTTGGGTAAGCCCTTTTCCTTAAAAAGGGCCAGCCTATTTTTCAGTGGCCTTTTTACACTTTTGTACAACTTGGAATATTGTTTTTACTCATGGCCTTCTCTATAATTCCACGGGTGAAGCCATCATGGAATGTGCTAATTGGTCCTTTTAGAACTGTCTTCACAAACAAATAAAAAAGGATGGATCTATAGTAACACAACAACAAAAACATTACACCAATTGAATATTTCCATTCAAAATTTGACCACTTATCAGAGACACTTTCAACAGAAAACAAGCCTGCCTCCACCACTAGTATATTATTGGGCATTATCAGACAAAGCATGGTTGGGACCGGTCCTTCTGATCACTAAGGGGCGAGACTACGCTGCTGTGCTTGCTTCTACCAGAAATGGCCAAGGTGACTCTACAGATGGCACAGTAACCAATCCGATCCGACATGCCAGTCGGCCAGTGACATAGGGAGATGTAAAGAACTTGAACACCAAAGCACAGGCAGTGCAACAACAGCAACAAGTAGAACAAATCCCCAGAGAACCTGTGTGCTACCATTTTTGCGGTTAACTGCAAATTCCTTAGCCATCATTTGTTTGTGTCTGATCATTAACATCTGCCCTTTGACAACAGCAACTG